>NC_056750.1:783287627-783410127 GCF_019279795.1 Protopterus annectens | reverse complement strand
TGTTTTTGAATGCATTTTTCAAATATTTTGGAGAGGGGGGGGGTAAGATTGCTGGCAATGCTAGGCTGTTGGCCAGGTTAGGATTAGATGTTGGTGAATTCTTGGTTAGAAATGCTATACTATCTATGAAATAAGAGTTGAATTATAGTATGGTTTTGAGTGGTGAGTTACTGGGAGAAGGATTAGGGTTGAATTTTTCATTAGGATGCTTGATTTCTTTAATGGCTGTCCAGAATTCTTTAGGGTTGTGTTAACTATTATTCTGAAAGTAATTCTAATATAGTTTTTTTGTCTTCATTTATTTGCTTTATAGTATAATTGCAAAACATTCTGAAGATTTCAAGGTATTGTGGTGGTGTACATTTCTTACATTCTTTCCTTGCTTTTTCTCTGTCCTGCATTAGCATTCTTCTCTTTTTGGATAGCCATATTGCAGTATTTGTTTTCAGTCTCTCCTTTCTAGGAGGTGCAAGGCTATTTAGGATATTCAAGAAAGTTGTACTGAATTCAGTTACAGCATCATCCAAAGGATTTTTAGGAAGTTCCAGTTAATAGATGATAGGGTAGTAGTGAACATTTCTAGATTAAACATGGACAGATTGGACCTTTTATAAACACTTATAAACATGTTGTTTGAGTGGATGTGTGATGGTCACTGAAAGATTTTCTCACACTGTACCTCTGGTGTTCGATTTGCTAGTATCTGATACAAGGATCAAATCTAATGGGGAAGTCGATGTCTTGCTATAATGTGAGGGGCTATTAATTAGCTGTATGAAACCATATAATCTCATGCTAGATGGAGGGTAGTTTATGTCCAATCAATTGACATTCACATCACACAGTAGTATTTTTTTCTTGTGGAATTGTTATGGATCAAATGTAGGATTTTTCCAGTATAGCTATATTGTCAACAGGCGGGATGTAAGGGAAAGTAATACATATTTGTTTATAATTATTTATTTTCAAGAAAGTAATAAGTTCTGGTGAAGTGAAATTTGGTATTGTTTGTTGTAAGGTGAAATGTGCTTAATTTTGTTTTGGTCTGAGATGAAATGGAGTTAATCAGTCTATATTTGGGGTAAAGATGAGGGGCATTATTGAATAGGTTTGGTGTGATGAGTGGAGAGAGTAAGGAGGAAATATGAATAGGTGGTTGGGACCCTCAGGTCAAATCAAAACAAAAAGTAATCTGTTCATAGCCAGTACAAAGCAATTAGTAAAGAGGCACAAATTAGAACAGGTTTTCTTTCATTTCCTCAATGCAGAAATCTGGCTGCTAGGGAGGCTAACTAACTGGCATATACAGTGTAATTTATTGGTCATGAGATGAATATTGGGGAAGTGGGTATTATAGCCAGTTTCCAACACAGAGCAGGTGCATATTTTACTGCATAAATTTAATACACAGCAAGATTCTTCATATTAAATTTCCTCTAATTTTATGATGAGACAATTCTCACTGAAAATATTAAGGAGTTGGGCCTTGTGGCAATGACCAGTGGCTCTGAAAGGAAATAGCGAAAAACTTTACTAAGCTGTCATATTATATTGAAGCAATAAAGTTAATACTTATTATAAAAACAGAATCAAAGAAAGACCACACAGAGTCAGAGCAAAAGAATATGGGGAAGTATAATAGCAGAGTGAGGGTAAGAAAGTTTATGAATGTATGCTCAAAGTAGGTTATCCAGAGGAATACTCAGAGAGCCACAATAATATAGTGTATTAAGAGAGCTGTTATAGCAAGTTATAATAACATAGAGCTACACCGATAGGTACAATATAAAAGCATCACTTAGTAAACATTCATGGCATGTCAAAAGAGAGTTTATATATTTATATATATATATATATATATATATATATATATATATATATATATATTTATATATGTATATATATATATATATATATATATATATATATATATATATATATAAAATACACGAAAACACCAGCAACTGATAAAATATATTTGTTAAAGTGCACAGGATCAACATACAGAAAGCTTTAATGTTAATTTAATACAATTTGATTACTTTTGTATAAATGTAAATTTGCTTATGTCACAAGTAATAATTCAGTAACAGTGTTTAAAAATACATAAAGCTTATCCAATTTGAATGAAATTGATACAAACACAATACACTGTCAAGGTCTTTTCATTGTTCTACACAGTCTTAGAGCAAATAGAAATGTAATAACACATGACACATACCTGGACTGTTTAGGAAGATGGTGACTGAATGGAAGAGGAGACAATAATGAGGGGATATTTAGCAATGCATTCTACTACTGTGTTGCACATACAATCTTCATCAATGTATTTATTTATGCCCATATTTTTTTCTTTGTATTGCTAAGTGCATTTATTACTTATTATTTTGGCCAATGTAGCCTGAGTTGTGACTGAAAAGGGTCTTGGGACCAGTTCATTTTCCTGGTTGCCAAAGTATAAATGAATATGAAATAGAAAAAAAGGGGAGGGGGTAGACATAGCAGAAATAATTAAGGAACTAGTAAAGTACATTTTAATTCTGCATCATTCATGAGAGAGAAAAAACTTCCCACCGAATGCATTGGGAAGTAGCAGACAGTTAATGTGGAGTCTTACTACTTGCTACATATACATGGGTATTGTTTACTGCAGTGAGAGTTTTCACACCTCAGCATGAGAGTGTGGAGGAAGGTCTGTAATTTCTTTTAGAACTACAAAAGAATCCCTTTACAACAGCCTGATATTTACCTACTTTCATTGCTGGAAGTAGCTAACAGCTATTTATAGCAGAGAACAAGCTCTGACACACATAAATGAGGCCCAGACAGGGAAACATAGAAGAAGCTCTGTTACAGAAGTTGTCTTAGATGACAGTTATTCACAGTCCTATTATTCTATCTTAATGGTATGAGAAAGCAACACCACATCCTTATGTCCAGCATGACTCATATAAATAGGACTTAAACTGTATCCTGGGAAGAAGGAATGAAAACCAGAAAACAGGATCACGTTAACAAGGCAGGCCCCATCATCTGCCATTTTGAGGGAAACATTAAAATTGTAAAAGAAGCTCTTGGAGTGATTTTGAGGCACTAAAATAGCTCAGAAAACAAAGATACAATGAAAAAACATGTTTCTTGAGTTCTAAGGTAAAGTTTTCTTTTAACAGTTTCATGAATGCTTAACCTTGGCCAATTTTAAGAAACTTTTTTATTTATTTCTTGAATCGGTGGTACTAATCCTTTGACAAAAACATTTGACAGCCTGCTGGCTGCAGCTCATTCCTTAGGGACTTGATGTCCAGAAAAGGCTTCAAACACATCTATCATGCATTGCAAATATGCATCAATAGACTAATTTTCTTTCTGTACAATGGTCTTAATTCTTGCCCAGTTAGGTGCTGGGGGGGATGCTGTAGTAGTAGCTTTTAATAAGCAAATTCTAGTAGCAGGAAATCCATTGTGTGCTTTGTAATGTTATCGCTTATATTGGATTTTTTTCCCCATATATTTCTAAAAATGTCTCTGAATGTAGATGCTTTCAGAACTGCTCTCAAGTCTTCAATAGTTGTGTTTTGTAACTGTACATGTCCTTGTAGTATTTTAGCATATTTAGAGGATGTGTTTGGAAATCCACTACAGTCTACAGGTGTACTACTCTTATGGTTAGTTCAGTGTCTCTATCTTGACTGGCTGCAGGGTTAGTTACCTCTCTTAAAGGGTGCATTTGTGATTTGGCACATCAATATTAGTGGAAGAATTACAGTGTGTTTCTTTCTCTGTGTTTTGTTTGGGGGGGGTCACCAGTATTTTTCTGCATCAGTAATTACTAGAAACTGTTTTGATCTTCGTTAGGGTATTAGTTGTCTGTGGAGCACTTTTATTAAAAAAATTGTTTTAATTTTCCTAAATGCTTTGTGCTAGCTCTGTGTTTGTTTTTTGATATAACTGTTTCTCTTCATTTGCTATTCGCATTACCATTTGATCTGATAGTATGGTGCTAGAGGATGTTTGTCACTGCTGTTTATGTCTTGTATTAAAAACCGACTCATAGGGATGAGTGGAAGTACTAGAAGTAACTTGTGCTGCATCTGGAGAGGTAGTAGGTGTTTCGGCAAAGTCTGCCTCCACCTGCCCTCTTAGGGAGAGCTATCAGCTTCATAAGAAGCAGGTTGATCTTAAGGTGGAGGAGGGGCAGACGGGATCAGAGGCCAGTTGTCATCTGAAGATACTGACTGCACAACTAATTTTTTTAATTGTCTTAAAGGGTGCATACCCCAGGAATGGGATTTTTTTGTCTGCACATTTTTATAATGAATTTACTGTTATATTAGCTGCCTGCAGCTGTGACCTTAATCTAGTTGAATTGTAGTTTAAACTTCTAACTACAGATTCCTTTTCCTTATTTTTGGCTTCGTCTGTCTAGTCATTAAAAGCTGACCAACAAGAGGCTGGTACTTTTTACCTATCCATTTTTAGTTTACTTTTAATATTTTGTAAATTTTCTTATAAAAAGTCCCTTTTCTGGAAATTATAAACTATCATGTTTAGTGAGTTCAGACCACTATATCAAATAATTACAATTGTCCCTACTGTACTTATTAAACATATGACTGTCTGGAATTCCATACTCTTTTCAAACATATGCAAGTGATAAAAACCCACACTCATACCAAAGGCACAGATATGTCACCGTGATTATATACCCACTCTCATACTAATAAGGAATCCTGTCTGTGCCTTTATTCTTTTTGTTTTGATTAAAATCTGCTATCATACACGAGAGGGATACTTTGTCCTGACAAGGATATTTTGTCTTTATTTCATGATTAAAATCAAGACTCGTACAATCAAAAGAAACCTGCACTGTTATTTTAACTGACTGGTTGTTTCTTGTGCACAATTTCCTCAGTCTCATTATTTACCCTCCCATTCACAATGGTATCTAATGTAGCGGTTGTTAGGAAAGCTTACCCGTAGAGGCTGCAAACTTTGCTGAAGGTGAGAGAAATAAAATTATGTACTGACATAAAAGAAACTTGCTTGACAGAAAACCTGTCCCAGTGAGCCCAGGGGCATTTTTTGGTGCAGCAGCAGCAGCACACAGTTTGAATTATCCGAGTCTTCATGGCACCAAACTTCTTTTTTTTTTTTTTCAAAAATTTCTTTATTCAGTTTTTCAAATAGAAATAGTAAAATAACTTCCATTATACACATCATTTCAAATGGAAAAGCATGCATTTACAATACATACGAACAATAACAAAAACAACAACCTATATACATTATGTAAAAAGAAGTCACTCTAACAGCCAAATTATTAGAAAGCCGATCTTAAGTAAAAAGAAGGGATCTATAAGAACAACCAGTAAGGGGATATTGCCAATGGGGGGAGGGAAAAAATAAAGAAAAAGAGAATGTATCTAATATACGGGATAAATCCTTATGCAGTCAGCTAATTACCAATGAACGAAAAAAAAAAAGTTCTGATTAAAATTTCCTACCAACTCCTTATAATAAGGAGATATTTTCTAACATTGAATAATATTTTCACCTCCTGAGGATAACATCCAGCAAGTATTCCCAATATTTGCAGTAATATTTATGTTTGGTGGTTATGTATAGTAATTTGTGGGAAAAGATGTATTTAATGGCTAAGTTGTTGAAGCCTTCCCATGAAAGGGGGGGAGCAAGAGTCCAGTTCTTTGTGATGTAGAATTTAATAAGAGCACAAGTTGTGATGAGGACATGCTTTAGGATTTTTGGGAGATTGTTTGTATTAATGTGTAGTATAGCCATTTCCTATGACAGGATGCTCTTTTCGTAACCCATTTTTTCAAGCCCAGCTCTTAATAAGCACCATAGATTATGCACTTTGCTACACTCCCACATAACATGACTAGGATAGTGCAGGCATTTAGGTGAGTGATTAGTATTGAATTTATTAACTTTTTGTGGGGTGAAGTAAGCGTCATTATTAATCATTAGTTCAGTGTATAGTAGCTTTTTGAATGGAGTAAATTTGACCATATTTTCAATGACAGTCTTTGTTTTGTTCATTAACTTGTTGGGATCTCCCTTATCAGAACGCAGAGAATAATAGACGATTCTGACATTTTATATCCATTACCAGTTTGTATACTCTAGAAATTGTTTTCCCCTTAATCGTCATGTTATTGGAATTAATTGAGATAGAGTAACATCCTGCATAACACCATTATCTGGCATGAATTTGGCATTTATAAGATATCGCAGTGAGTTAAGAATGCTTACATATTTCTTTGGAAGATTAAGTTGCATTCTAAGTTGTGTTATATCGTATTCTCTCCATTTGTAGATCTCCCAAACTGTAAGGTCCCTTAATAACCCACAGAGTCAGAGTTGCTGGAGCCATGTCAGACTCGAAACCGGTTACAAGTGGCGTCCCACAAGGTTCTGTCCTGGGACCTCTCTTGTTCAGTATTTACTTTTCTGAGGTACAGGCCAACGTGGGAGGACTATGGCTCACCAAGTTCGCAGATGACTGCAAACTGGGTGCCATAATCGACTCTCCAGCTGACACAATTAGACAGAGGCACAGTAAACTAAACTTTAAAAAGGGTACAGTATACTCAAATCAAGGGGTGGTGTAAGCCAAACACAATCGGGCTAGGCTTATAAATGCCCCAGGGCAGATAGCCTAGAATAAACCTATAAAGGATACCCTTGCAAGTTTATAAATTGACCATTTAGCCACAAATTAGGATTAAGGGGCTGCAGGAGGGAGAGGGCCTTAGATAGTTGCAATAAATTAAAAAGCTTTTGGGTAGTTACTATCATGTGCTTAATAACTGGATGTAAATTCTTTACATATTCAGACTTTTGGTTTAAGTTAAGAAAGAGGAGAGATTTGGGATTGTACCCAAGTGAGTTAATTTGTTGAGACCAAATTTTTGACCATGGGGGGGAACCACATTCTCATTGTTGGGTCATAATTTATTAACTGTTGTAATCTGTATGAAGTAATAACACTATAGTATAATTTAAAGTCTGGTAATCGTAATCCTCCCTTAGATTTTGGAAGTACAAGTTTATCATATTTAATTCTAGTAGATTTAGGATACCAAAGAAATCTAGATATAATTTTCTCCATATCTAGAAAGAATTTTTTGTAAATATTTAAAAAGGTGGCATTTAGTTGGAAAAGGATTATTGGTAACAGGTTCATCTTTACTACACTAGCTTTTGACAACAAGGACATGTTGATGTTCTTCCATCTATTTAAGTCGTTGTCAATAGTGTTCCACGTACGGCTTAAGTTATTTTTATAATTTCCTCAAAGTTCGGGGTATATATTATTCCCAGATATTTAATCTGATAGGTTAATTTAATCTCACTCTCAGAGAAGTAGTAATCCTTGTGTCCAAGAGGATTTAGAGGAAAGAGATTGGACTTGCTAGGGTTTCATTTATAATTGGAGATCTCCAAGAACCTATTGATTGCTTTAAGTATTTTAGGGAGATCAGTCGAGGGAAGCTGACGTAAATATTTAAGTCATCAGCAAAGGCCAAGAATGAGTTTAATGTTATGTAATCTTGGAATGTGGTGAAAGACTTTCTATGAGATAAAAAGGAGCAGGGGTTCAAGGTATAAGTTAAAGAGGTAGGGGGAGAGCGGACATCCTTGTCTTGTGCCATTACAGATTGTGATAGGTTTGGTTCTACAATTATTTATCTGAATGGAAGTAGAAGCCATTTGATAGAGGACCTTAACTTTTTTATAAATTCTTGAGGAATACCAAAGAGAGGCATTACATTGAATAGAAAGTTTAAGTTAACTCTATCAAACGCTTTGCTAGCATCAGCGGTAATAACATATATGGGATTTCTATCTGTCTTGAGTAATCTAATAGCTGTGTCCAATAGTAGGGTAATGTCACAAGTTTGCCTATTTATCATGAAACCAAATTGATCTTGGGATATAATAGAGGGGAGTATATTTTTGAACCGATTAGCTAAAACTTGAGCTCAGGTTTTAAGGTCAATATTTATAAGGGCAATTGGCCTGTAATTAGATGGATCAGTTGGGTCAGAATTTGGCTTGGGTATAAGGATGTTTTTTGAGTTATTTATGTATATATCTGTTATGCCGTGTTGTATTATATAGTTGTATACATTTAATAGAATTTTTGATACAGATTCTAATAATAGTTTATAAAATTTAGCAGTGTATCTATCCGGTCCTGGTGATTTTCCCAGTTTGAGCTTATTTATTGCATTTTTTATTTTTTTTAGATGCAACAGTGCCCCTAGAATTTTTTATTGGTCCTGAGTAGTTTGTGGAAATTTTAGATTTTACATATACTCTTGAAATTTTTCATTTGAAGGGGGAGGGGCATGTTATACATTTTTTATATATGGTCTCAAACACATTTAAGATGTCTTGCTCATCATTATTTACCTGTCCTTCATAGTATATTTCTTTGATTCTTGGTGGTCTGTTCTTTATATTTATTAGTCTGGCTAACAACTTTGAGGGTATTTGTGCCCATTCTGAATATTGGTATAAGGACCTGCTTTCTAAAAAAGTTAGATTTTCTAAGTAATGTTTATGGAGCTGCTTTTGCCATTCAACCATTTTTTGTATAGTTCTTCTGAGTATTTGTGTTGTAGATCTATCTCAGCTGAAGCAATCTGAGATTCTAATTTTATTCTAGTGTTAGTGTATTTTTTTTTTTTAATCAGGCTGATTTTTGTATTATAACACCTCTAATAACTGCTTTAGACACTTCCCATTACTTGTCATAAGGTATCTGGATGGATATAAGGTCCTCCTCTAATTGAACTAGTATGCTATTTATTTCCTTTGCTACCTCCTGCTTTTGAATAATTTTAGTGTTTAATGTCCATTTATTAATATAAGATACTAATGAATTTATGGAGAGACTAATTTTTGAATGGTCTGAAATTGATTTAGGGGAAATGGAATACCTTAACCTAAATGACCGAAAATGTTGAGATATTAAAAAGGCGTCTATCCTTGATCAGGATTTATGGGAGGATGAGAAGAAGGTAAATCTAGATATTGTTTTATCGTGTTGAAAGTTGGTATAGGGATCAAGTAAATCAAAAGAGAGTTTAATTCATCAAAGGCCATTGTAATACGATGGATTGTCTGGTCTCTCTGTGGGACTTATCTTTATCTGGGTCTAACAGAGCATTCTAGTCACCCCCTATAACAGATTGATGATTCGAGTACTCAGCTAGAAGTTTAAATATTTAATCTATAAAAGATCGTTAGTTGGAGCAGGGCTACAAGTGTTAATAAAAAGTAAGGGGTTATCTAGGTCATGATACTTGCTAGTGAAGAGAGCCCATCTACCCTCTGAGTCTGTTTTTATGGATAGAATCTCTCCCTGGTAGGATCGATTTATTATAACTGCCACCCCTCTGGAAGAAGAGTTATAGCCTGCAGCGATTATCGGTTTGATCCATTTCCTTTTCCCAATCCCAAAGTTGTCACGCGAGTTTCTTGAAGAAAGGTTATCAGTGATTTATTTTGATATGTGATATGCATGACAAGACTTCTTTTAGCTTTATCTTAGATCCCCTTAACATTCCACGAGTCTAGAGTTATCATTTCAAGAAGTTAAAATTATAATCATAGTTTAATGATAATGAAATAAACTAAATGGCTAAAGATATACCTGAGTTCTGTTGGCTATTTGTGGTATGTAATACCTTCTGTATACTGACTTCTCCTACCTCCCTTATGTGTGCCTACCCACCCATCCCTCTGTAATGGTACGTAAGTGTGAGATGAAAGTATATAAAGTCTTTGAGTTTAGTTTTGAATATATTGTTCATGAAATAGAGGGATGTTAAAAATATCTATTATGTTCCAAACATACACAAACATCTGCACTAACACCCGCAGGGCAGCTTCCCCATTCAAAAATGTTAATCGAAAGATAGGTATCTGACTATAAATAAAACAGTATTTATCTTATCAGCTTTTATAAGAAAGAGAATCTTAAGTATTGCTACTCAAAAGAAAAACACTAAAGGGTATGTTAACAGCAGTTAATTGCCGGCTACATTCCATAGTAGCTATATCTAGCTTCAGGTTGCCAGCTAATTTAAATACTGTACAGATCACCAAGTGGTTTTTAGTGACAAAATAAGTAACTAGAAACTAATAACACGTTATATAACATTATTCCAAAACTGTTATTACTTAAAAGAAGAAGGCAGAACTGGTTATTTAGAGCCATCTCTGGCTCTTACTCAGGCTCAAATAAATGAACTCAGCCTTCTAGCACCTGTTTTTCATGCATGCTATTAACATCTGTTCTTTTATCTTAAATCCTCTTTATAGACTGGAGGCTATTCAGCAGCACTGCAAAAGTAGTTTAAATAGAAGAAACAACAACTAAAATTTGTAAAGAGTCTCTATGTCCTATCATTTGAAAGAGAGAACAAAATTCAGTACTAAAGCAGTTTTTTTCTCCAATAGTTAGCATAATGTTAAGGAACTCTATGAGAAGAGAACACTAGCTTTAAGAACAATTATATGTGCAGCTGCGTCATATGAAAAAATAACTTGAAATTCCACTACTAACTCTATAATCTCTCAATTAGATTTAAACTGTGAAATGTGAGTGTTTATATTATTTATCTCATTTACTGGATCAGCTAGCGTATTTAAATAAGTAACAGATTAAAGTGACATACCTAGATAGAGGTGTAAATAATGCAGATCTTGTCTAAGTTAACTGTATTAACTTTGCATTCTTTATGCATAAATGTACCAATTAAATGCCAATCAGCTTACAAATAGCCGTTTAAGTCCAGTTGCTGTCAGAAGCAAGCCATCTGAGGTTGTTTCTAGATTAAAGGAGGAATTATCTTCCTATAACTAAGTCCAAAACAAGTTTCTTTACTTTTAAAGCATTTTCAGCTGTTTAATCCATTCTCAGTAATGCATTGGTGCTCCCAGAAGGCTGCAGATGAGTTGTTGAGTTGAAAGGTGAAAGGTTACTGCTATCCCTTGTATTCCAGTGGAATTATGGGTAATGGAGTGTTGCAATGCTAACGGACCCCTCGGCCTGTTTAGAAAATACCAGAAAAAAACAGATTTTACTTTTAACTTTAAAAAAGAGCCAAGGTAAGCAGGATTTGGGCTTAAAATTAAGAAAATTCCAGTTGGATGTCTCAGAAAGGTTGAATTAGGATTTTTCATGCTGGATTTACTTTAAATAGACGAAGGAAAATGGATTTTGCCTCTTCAGGTATCTCAGTGGATAGTTTTTCATTTTTGTGATAGAAAGTTAATGTGGCAAGATACTTCATTTGGTAGCGTATGTTGTTTTCTATCAGGTAAGAGTAGTATTTATTCAGTTTTTGCCAGTTTTGTTTGACTTCAAGTGGAAGATCTTGGCTTATGGTGACTTTATGACCTCTCCAAGTAAAGTTCTTTTGGTTTTGTAAGCAGAGAGTATTGCTTGAACATGTGCTGAGTTTAAGATCCTAGCATAGATCTGCCTTGGATAATCTGCAGTTTGTGAGTGTCTTGTGGATCTGTGCGCTCTTTCTATAGCTAAATTATCCAGAAGGTCTTTATTGTTTATCAGTGTACTTAGTACTTCTTTAATTATTGTGTTAAGATGAGAGCTTTCAACAGCTTTCAGAATATCTCTGATAATAACGTTGTTACATCTGCTTCTAGCTTCCAAATCCAGCACTTTTTGTTGTAGTTCTTTAATATTTTTTTCATCAGTCTGCAGATTCTTTTTAAGATCCTTTATTTTCACTTCATTTTCCATGGATTTTGCCTCATTCTGTTCCAGTCTGAGCATAATTTGATCTAAGCTAGAACTGAAAGTAAATAGTTTGTGTGAGAATCCTTGTACTTCTGCCTGAAGTGGCTGTAAAGCAGTTTTAAGATTTTCAAGCGTTAGTGTTTGTTCTTGCTTTGATCTGAGGGCTAGTTTAGTAGATTCTATCTGAGACTTATTTATTTTCTGTCTTTTGGATGAGATCCTAACATCCCTCACTCCTCCAAAAATATTGCCACCTCATTCAGCACACACTTCACACAAACCATACTATCACTAGCTAAACAACGCAACCTGCCTCCCCTCCAACCCACACCTTCAACTTGTAATCTCCCCACTGCCTTCTCTTTTTCTCCTGCACCTACCTCTAACATAAAAAAACTCTTAACTAAACTTAAGCCCGCCAAATTAGCAGCAGACAACCTCCCAAGTGAATACCTACAAATCGCATCTGATGCTCTGGCCTACCCAGTATCCATCTTGATTAACCGATCTCTGTCAGAAAGTTACGTTCCCACACTGTGGAAAGTATCCCATATAATTCCCCTCCACAAGGGCGGCCCCTCCACAGAACTAACCAATTACTGCCCCATAGCTATTTTCTCTCCACTCTCCAAAATACTAGAGAGCTGCATACATTCTCAGGTCTCAGACTACCTCCTTACTAACAACCTCCTTTCCAATACTCAGTGTGGTTTCCGACCAAACCATAGCACCACCACTGCCTTACTCTCCTTTACTAACACTGTCCTTCAGTATAAAAACAATGGCTATCTCTCCTCTGCTAGTTTCCTAGACCTATCTAAAGCATTTGACATAGTCCCACACAAACAACTCATCTCTGTCCTCAATAACCTATCCTTCACTCAATCAGTCACCAACTGGTTTCAGAGTTACCTGTCTGACTGCCAACAATCCGTTGTATGGCATAATGACATATCTCCCGAACTACCTTTCTTCATAGGGGTTCCCCAAGGATCCATCCTTGGACCCCTACTCTTCTCTGTTTTCACCAATAATCTAGCCTCTGCCACCAAACATGGCACACTCATACAATATGCAGATGACTCAACAATCATCTGCTCAGCCCAGTCCCTACCCAAACTGCAAAAAGTCACACAGGAAGCCTTTTCCTCTGTTGAAACATGGTTATCCGATGCCCAATTAATACTCACCCCAAACAAAACTAAATTACTCATCTTCCAAACCACCAAACATACTCAAAACAACTCTCACTTTAACATCACAGCAAAAGACAACACCACTATATACCCAACTGAACACACCAAATTGCTAGGAGTGGAAATAGACAATAAACTAAAATTTGACATTCACATATCCATGACCATAAAAAAGTCCACAAAAAAATAGGAGTGTTATACAGAAATAAGCAACTTCTCACCAAAGCAGCAAAGATTTCAATAGCAAATTTCCACCTTGTCTCCGCCCTACTTTATGCCTTTCCAATATATACCAACCTAAGGCAATGCGATCTAAACAAGCTAGAGACCTGCTGCAACAAAATCGCCAGATTCGCTACAGGGGCATCCTACCGTAGTCACCACTGTCTCTCACTTGCTGAACTGGCCTGGCTTGAACTCCTTCACCTCCTTCAATGGTATCAACTCTCACTCGCCCACAAACTAGTAAACCATTCACTAAATGTCCCAATCCTCCAGAATCTATTCCAACCCTGTCACACCACCAGACCACTAAGATCCAGCAACAAAAATCACTTGCAGATCACTAAAGCCAATAACACTGCTGGTGAAGCACTATTCTCTTGCGCCATAGCCAAATTATGGAACTCCTCCCACCCACAATTACCTCCGTACCATCATGCACCCACTTCAAAACTTTACTAAAAGCGCACCTAAAAACATGCTGGCTATGCCCTTGCAACTCCCACTCTAATATCACCCACCCCATCCAACCACTACCTTTCTTTCCACCCCACTAACTACCTTGATTATAGCAAGCTCAGATGCTCATAAGCCTAGTACTTATTATACAGCAGGAACTTCTTATTGTAACATTTGTTAATGTTTGTTATTTACTTCGCAGATAAAGATTCTAGTTGTCTACTGATGTACTATGTTCTTTATCTGTAAATATGTTTGTAATTAATTGCTATATTAAATTGTTAATCACTATGTAATCCAATGTAACTACTGTCTGTTTATTTTAACTGTGGAGCATTTCTCCCCGGGCCTCTGCTGAAAATGGACCTACGTCCAGTCGGACACTCCTGGTCAACAAATGTAAATAAATAAATAATATCTTTTTCTGGAGTGACTATGTTAGACAGCTTAGACTTGGATGTCAGAGTTTCCATGTGCTCTGGTTGATTACCCATCTTAATTTTCGATTTTGAGAGCTATTTGGAAGAGCTGGTATAGAAGACAGAAGATAAAAAATGTTCAATGAAATTTTAAGTCGAGACAAATCTTTTTTTTCTTTTCCTCTTCCCCTTAGGCCTGTATGCCTGCAAGAATCCACACCATGCGGTTCAGGGTTCTGCTTGTAGTAAGTATTAATTTAACAAAAGAAGAGATTTCTAATGAAAAATAAAGCTTGTATAGGTATGTATTCTTCTTGTTGCCTTAATTTCAGTTGAAAAATTGATTTGTTTTCCTCAGGATGTGCAGGCAGGAGATCAGATAGTAGTGAAGAAATAAGGAAGCTGCACAACTAGTGTGTTTACAGGCTGTCCACCATTTTGGAATTCCATGGCACCAAACTGTTAAAGTACAAAATAACTTTTGCACAGCACAGTTCAGCAGAGAATAATTATCTCATTTGTTGTGAAGAACACATGTATGCAGAAGGCTAAGAAACAAAAGTCCTCTCTCTTCAAACAATGTTTATGTCTTTCGGCTTTTCCCGGTTAGGGGTCGCCATAGCGGAACTCCGGTCCGCTAATGATTGGTATTTGATTTTTACGTGCCGAGTTACCAGCTCTGATGCACAGCCTTCAATGAAGGTACACCCATTCACGCATGTCTCCATGCAGAAGATGCTCTAGCTGAGAACCGAACCGGACAGCGTCTTACTGTGAGGCGACAACGCTACCGCAGCACCACCACCGCGGGTGAGAAGCTTAAATAATTTTTACAGTTTTGCATCAAATGCAACAATATTGTAACAGCTAAAATGTAGCCACTGGCCAATTAAAATGAACACTATAGCATTAATTTTGCTAACTTAGATCTCCTGACTCTGTCTGTACCTTTCTATATTAAGCACAAGTTCCAAATTCTAGAAAAGGACTTTCTACACTTGCCATGATTGCACTTTCATGTTGGCAGAAAATAAATCATCAGAAGCCGACTGAAACACTAAGGAATCCATCTTGAAATAAAATGTATTTAAAATACAAAAACACTAACATTTTTCCTGCATTTTATGCTTCTTTCACATGTACTTACATTGAAATATAGTGTTTAGAATAGGAAGGGATTGGTAACTTTTTGTGTTCACCGTTAGACACAGGTTAACAGCTGGACTCCTATCAGTCTTGGGGGGACATGCCATACATGTAAATGACCCATCATCATCATCATCTTCTTCTTCTTTTGGCTGTTCCCATTAGGGGTTGCCACAGCGGATCACCTGTTTCCATTTCTTCCTGTCCTCTGCATCTTGCTCTGTCACACCAACCACCTGCATGTCCTCTCTCACCACATCCATAAACCTTATCTTAGGCCTTCCTCTTTTCCTGTTACCTGGTAGCTTCATCCTTAGCATCTTTTTCCCAATATACTCAGCATCCCTCCTCAGCACATGTCCAAACCAATGTAATCTTGCCTCTCTGGCTTTGTCTCCAAACCTTCCAACCTGGGATGACCCTCTAATATACTTATTCCTAATCCTGTCCACCCTCGTCACACCCAGTGCAAATATTAACATCTTTAACTCTGCCACATTCAGCTCTAACTCCTGCCTTTTTATCAATGCCACTGTCTCCAACCCATATAACATAGCTGGTCTCACTACCCTCTTGTAGACCTTCCCTTTCACTCTTACTGGTACGCATCTGTCACAAATCACTCCTGACACTCTTCTCCACCCATTCCACCCTGCCTGTACTCTCTTCTTCACCTCTCTTCCACACTCACCATTACTCTGAACTATTGATCCCAAGTATTTAAACTCAGCCACCTTTGCCACCTCTACTCCTTGCATCCTCACCATTCCTCTATCCTCCCTCTCATTCACACACATATATTCTGTCTTAGTCCTGCTGACCTTCATTCTTCTTCTCTGTACAGCATATCTCCATCTCTCCAGGGTCTCCTCCACCTGTTCTCTATTCTCACTACAGATCACAATGTCATCTACAAACATGTTAGTCCACGGGGACTCCTGTCTGATCTCGTCTGTCAACCTGTCCATCACCATTGCAAATAAGAAAGGGCTCAGAGCTGATCCTTGATGTAATCCCACCTCCACCTCAAACGCATCTGTCACTCCCACCGCAGACCTCACCACTGTCACACTACCCTTGTACATATCATGTACCACTCTTACATACTTCTCTGACACTCCCGACTTTGCCATACAATACCACAACTCCTCTCTAGGCACCCTGTCATATGCTTTCTCTAAGTCTACAAAAACACAATGCAACTACTTCTGACCTTCTCTGTACTTCTCCATCAATACTCTCAGAACAAACTGCATCTGTAGTGCTCTTGCCTGGCATGAAACCATACTGCTGATCACTAATCATCACGTCCCTTCTTAACTTAGCTTCCACTACTCTTTCCCATAACATCATGCTGTGACTGATCAGTTTAATCCCTCTGTAGTTACTACAGCTCTGCACATCACCCTTATTCTTAAAGATAGGTACCAAAACACTTTTTCTCCATTCCTCAGGCATCCTCTCACTTTCCAAAATTTCATTAAACAATCTGGTTAAAAACTCCACCGCCATTTTACCTAAACAGTTTACCTAAACACCTACATGCTTCCAGAGGTATGTCATCTGGACCAACAGCCTTTCCATTCTTCATCCTCTTCATAGCTATCCTTACTTCCTCCTTGCTAATCCATTGCACTTCATGATTCACTATCCCCACATCATCCAACCATCTCTCCCTCTCATTCTCTTCATTCATCAACCCCTCAAAGTACTCTTTCCATCTGCTCAACACACTCTTCTCGCTTGTAAGTATGTTCCCTCATTATCCTTTATCACCTTTACCTGCTGCACATCTTTCCTAGCTTGGTCCCTCTGTCTTGCCAATTGGTACAGGTCCTTTTCTCCCTCCTTAGTGTCCAATCTTTCATACAACTCTTCATATGCCTTATCCTTAGCCTTCACCACCTCTCTTTGCCATGCACCTCATCTCCTTATACTCCTGTTACTTTCTTCGTCTCTCTGACAATGCCACTTCTTCTTTGCCAACCTCTTTCTCTGTATACTCTCCTGTACTTCCTCATTCCACCACGATGTCTCCTTGTTGTCTTTCCTCTGTCCAGATGTCATACCAAGCACATTTCTAGCCGTCTCTCTTACTAGCTCTGCTGTAGTTACTCAGCTATTTGGTAACTCTTCACTGCCACCCAGTGCCTGTCTTAACTCTTCCCTGAACTCCATCTCACAATTACCCTTTTTCAATTTTCACCATTTGATCCTTGGTGTTGCCCTCACACTCCTCCTCCTCTTCTTGATCACCGTCATCTTACAAACCACCATCTTATGCTGCCTAACTACACTTTCCCCGGTCACCACTTTACAGTCTCCAATCTCCTTCAAACTGGCCCTCCTACATAAGATATAATCCACCTGTGTGCATCTTCCTCCACTCTTGTATGTCACCCTATAAACTTCCCTCTTGTTAAAATATGTATTCACCACAGCTATGTCCATCCTTTTTGCAAAATCCACTACCATCTGACCTTCTGCATTCCTTTGTTTAACTCCATACCTACCCATCACTTCCTCGTCCCCTCTGTTCCCTTCACCAACATGCCCATTGAAATCTGCTCCAGTCACCACTCTCTCACCCTTGGGTACAGTCATTACCACTTCATCCAACTCACTCCAAAATATTTCTTTCTTGTCCATCGCACACCCAACTTGTGGAGCATATGCACTAGCAACATTCATCATTACACCATCAATTTCCAGCTTCATAAACATCACTCTATCTGACACTCTTTTCACCTCCAAAACACTCTTAGCATACTGCTCCTTCAGGATAACTCCTACCCCATTTCTCCTCCCATCCACACCATGATAAACCAATTTGGACCCACCTCCGATACACCTAGCCTTACTCCCCTTCCAGCTGGTCTCTTGCACACACAATATACCAACCGTCCTTCTGTCCATCATATTGGCTAGCTCTCTCCCTATACCAGTCATACTGCCAACATTCAAAGTTCTGACCCTCGCTACCACAGTCCTAGCCCTTCTCCTCTCTTCCTGCCTTCGGCCATGCCTTCCACCTCCTCTCATCCTTCGGCCAACAGTAGCCCAATTTCTGCCAGTACACTGTTGGCTAACAGTACTGGTGGTGGTCGTTTTTAACCCAGGCCTCGACCAATCCGGTATGTAAATATTTACTGCTGTCCGCATGAATGATTTGGCCAAGTTTTACGCTGGATGCCCTTCCTGATGCAACCCTCCCCATTTATCCAGTCTTGGGACCGGCACAAAGAAATGCACTGGCTTGTGCATCTCCAGTGGCTGGGTTATGTAAATGATCCATAATGAAGACAAATAACATTTTTTTGTAATGTGTCCATTTCAGTGGTGGCTGGTGACTTCAAATCAAAGGGGGGCTGCAGGAGACAGCTGAATGGGTGGGGTCAATGGGAATGGGTATGGCCAACTAGAAAGGGGAGGAGCTATGCTCAAAACCACTTTAATTAAATACTCTGCCCTGGGTGCCAAACCATCATTATGAAAGTCCAATCAAGACAAAATGAAGTGTAGAAGAAAAAACTTATTTCAATCCATTGGCTGCATGACAGCTTACTTAATATCCAGATGGAAACAAAAAGTTTGTGAGGCATGAAAAATAAATTACTTTTTAAATACATTACTGGAATGCTAGTCAAAATCAAGTATAAGAAAAACAAGCAGCACTCAACTCAAACCACTTCTCCTTGTACTCCAGTTCTAATTATAATTTATATTCATATTTATTAAAGTACCAAGTAACATGCTGAAAGTAGCAATCTCTGTGATACCCCCACTTGTAAAAATGTTTCTTAAACAAAAAAGAACTGCTGCCTGACAACTATCTACTTGTTTCATGGGGAAAACATGGTCAAAGTAAAAAATGAAAAGCAAACAGGAAACAAGCTCAACATACATTGCTTAAAGGATTACTGCACAGGATATGGACCACACATGATAGACTGGCATTCTGTTTAGTTTGCAGGTAAAGCCTGTAATGAGCTCTTAAAATAATGTAATCCTGTCCTTTATTACAAATACTGTCATATCCATTTCAATACCCAAGGCTTATATGTTATCTAGTTATGTAAATATTCTCTGCATGGCAACAACAGAAAGGCTTTCAATGTTGGCAGTTCTTTAACAGTATGCTTATTAAAACTTACTTGCATCTTACAGTCTCAGACAAGCTTACCATTTATTTATTTATTTACTGACATTTGTTAACTGGGTTTGTCCACCTGGGCTTGTGGCCCATTTTCAGTGGAGACCCGAGGAGAAAAGCTCCAGTAATACATTTTAAAACAAGTACAATTTTAAACAATATTGATACAATTGCAGTTATAGCAAAATGATTCACATATGTTGGGATAGATGCATAAAGTTAAAGTTGCATTAAAAAGAAGCTAAGTAACAATTTTACATTGATATAGTTCAATAGGTCAAAAATTAACATTTTTTGTTTGTATAAAATTGTGCAAATGCATACTAGACACATTGGAGAGAGATGTGTAATGAGGTACTAAGTATGGTCCTTTTGAGGGTACATAAAGGGAAGGAAGACTAGGGAGGGTCATGGCAAGGGCAGGTTCTGGAATTGAAAAAATAAGCTTTTAGTTCATTTTTAAAGTGTGAGGGGTGGGAGATTGAACGTAAGTCAAGGGGAAGTTTGTTCCAAGCAAGGGTGTGTTTGTAGAGTAGTTTGCCTACTGACCTTTTTGGATGGTAGATATCAAGTAATTGTTGGTTAGAAGTACGGAGGGTCCGGGATGGGATGCAGATGGAGACTAAGGAAGATAGAGATGGACAGAAGGAGGGTTTATAAAGAATGGAGTGTAACATATGAAATTGATAAGATAGCAGAAACTGGGGAAGTTCAAGCCAGTGAAGAGAGTTTAAAGAAATGCAGTGGTGTGAGTTGTATGGGGAGTTAGTAATGAATCTGGCTATTTTATGGTAAGTCTTTTGTTTAGAGTGGAGGCCTGGATATTGGTAAGAACTGGGGCAGCGTATAAGAGGGAGGGGAGGAGGGGTGCCTGGCCCAGGGTAAGTCTAGATTCAGGGGATAGGAATTTTTTGTTCCGATATAGCAGACCTAGTTTTCTGTTTTGTTTTTTTTTTTATACATTGGAGTATGTGTAGGTTGAACTTGAGTTCGTCATCGATAATGACCCCTAGGAGTTTTGTGTGGGTGTCAGGTTGGATATTTGTATTGTTAGAAGATGTAATAAAAAAGGAGGTTTTGTGATGAGAAAGAGAATGGGGAAGGAAAAGTAGGAGTTTGGTCTTTTTGGGATTTAGGATCAATAAGTTGTGAGAGAGCCATTGTTCAGTGGATAGTAGGGCCTGTTGGGTCAGGGAGTGTAGTTCAGGAATGTTATTTGAGATGGATATGAGTGTAGAGTCGTCGGCATACTGAATAAGGGAGGATTCTTTGCATGAGGTGTAAAGATCATTGGTGAAGATATTAAACAAAAGGGGTCCCAAGATGGAGCCTTGGAGAACACCAGTGGAGATGGGAAGGAAAGGTGAGGAGGATGAGAGCCATTTGACAGATTGTTCCCTGCCAGATAGGTAACTATTAAACCAGGCAAGTGCGGAGGAGGATAAGTGGAGATTTGCGAGTTTGGGTAGTAGTAGAGGATGAGAAACAGTATCAAAGGCTTTGGAGAGATCTAGGAAGAGACAGGAAATGAGTTTATTGTTGTCTAGGGCCTCTGCAATGTTATGAGTGAAGGAGAGGAGGGCAGTGGTGGTGCTGTGGTGAGGACGAAATCCATGTTGGGTAGGGGTAAGTAAGTGGTGTGTGAGGAGGTGATTGAGAAGCTGTGAATGAATACATTTTTCTAATATCTTGGAGAGGGGGGGCAGAATGGCAATGGGTCAGTAGTTTGAGGGGTAAATGGAGTTTCCACCTTTATGAAGAGGGATAGTGAAGAAAGATTTCCAAAGAGTGGGGACAGTTGATTCCAGAATAGATCGATTAATTAGAATAGATACAGGATAGGCAATTGAGTCAGCAGCAAGTTTGAGGAATGTAGGAGATAGATTGTCAGTGGAAGGAGATCAAGGTTTTAGCTTGAGTAGTAGAGATTTGATGTAAGTAATGGGAACTGGCTGAAAAGAAAACAAAGTTGTGTTAGTGGGACTTGGAGAGGTGGGTGTCGAAGTAGAGTTTGGCTTAGAGGTTACCAGATTTTGGATGGAAGAGATAAAGTGTTTATTCAGGAGGGTAGCTGTTTCCTGAGAGGAAGAGTTAGGGTATGGGGAGGGATTACAGTGCTTTCCAGGATAGAGGATGTTGTCCAGATGGTCATTAAAGCACTGCTACTTAAACACAGAGCGACAGGCCCTTTCTGAATAATAATAAGCATAAATCAATAGTATAAAAATATGACAAACCAGAACATTCTGCAAAATCAAGAACAGATGAAAAGCCATTGTAGTACTTGTGTCTACCTTGGATGGGGGGATAGTCTGCACATTTACACTGCATAACTGCTCCTTGTCTTGCTTGGACACATCCAGAGTCACTACATGGGGGAGTGGGGTGCAACCATTATGTCGCAATTTCAAATGTCTCTGGCTGACTGCGATGGCCCTGACACATTTGTCATACCTCTCAACCTCAGAGCAAGAAATCTGGACAAAGCCATGCATAGAAGTGGGATAAAGGCCTAAAAATATGGACAATTTTTAAATATTGCTCTTATAAACTTAGAAAGATAATAGAATAGTAGGTCTTGCATTAGTATGAATTTTCTGAAGGGTATGAAATCTGAAACTGAAATGTCTGTCATTATTTTCTAACTTCAGTCTTTAATGATTTGCCACTAATTTGCCAAAAAAAAACACAATTTTATGAAAAATGGACCAAAAATGTGATTCAAAAATATAAAATAGCCACACAATACAGCTGGGAACCTGTCAAAGAAGGGACACTTTTAATATTAGTACTGCTAACTTGAGCAGCTGACAAAATAAAAGAATCTACATGCATTTCTGAAATAAAAGTAATCTATAACTGATTATTACAGTTATTTATTAATTGTAAACCCTCCATGTTTTCTTCCAAAATTGCCATTTTGCGGAGGGATTATTAGGGGAAGAGCAACATTTTGAGCCACAATTGGGGACAGTTGAGAGGTTTGGATATGCCTAATTCTATAAAGTAATTTATTTGCATGTACCTCTCAACCTGTTAATGCAGGAAATCTGGACAAGGCCAAATATATGGGGGGAACATATAAACAATACTAAAAATTGCTCTTGTATAAACTGAGACAGTTAATCGAATAACAGGTCTTGCTTTAGCATGCATTTTTCTGAAGGTTATGAAGTCTGAAACTCAGTGTCTGTCATTATTTAGTGACTTCATTCCTAAATGATTTGACAGAAAACCACAAATTTTATGAGGAACAAATGAAAAATAAGAAGCAAAAATCTATTCATTCTGCAAAAATCTGGACAGTTGAGAGGTATAGTTCAGCCGGAGCTGTCTTTGAGTTTGCTGCCCTTCCCCCCTCACAAAATAAAGGTCGAATGGACCTTTCTCCCCTACAGCCATTCCAATGAACCAATACTTGGCTATTTCACCCCATTTACCATAAACACTAATGTGCATACTGCTTTATTTCTGCGATGATTTGGACTTCATTTAAGTTTTATTTTGCATTTTACAGCACAAACACTAATATATATCATAGCTGCTAAACAAAGCAATGCAGTCTCAAAATGAGAAAAGACTTAGCATTAAAACTTCTCTGCCCTTGAAAACTCACAATCACTGAAACAGCATTGAAACCCACATTCAGAGAAAATACATTTTGCCAGTGGCAGATTAATTTTGGGTTTGGGCTGTTTTCAAATCACAGGCCACTTGCACATGAAACATACACATGCTCTTTCATACACCTTCCTGATTGTATTAAATTATATTCTTTGAACAATACAGCACAGTTTTAGAGGGTGTTTTAAATTTATTGTTTTAAATTTTTCCAGTAAACAATGAAACAAAATGCATGCACCAATAATGACAAAACTGCCCAATTCAGAACATTTCCATCATAAAAGTCTACTCAAACTTCTACAGTCCACCAGTATCAGTACATATGCACAATCTCTGAAGAAGTAAAAGTCATCTAAATAATTCCACATTAAAGAGATCTGTAACTAATGAAGAGGTTGCTGCTAGCAAACAACTTTGTATTTCATTGTTTCATCTACAAATAAAGTGCCCGTTACCCTTGATGAATAAGTTGCCTATCTTACGCTAAATAAAATGATAAGCTAGCAATATTGCAATAGGGAATGGATGGCAAACTGATAACAGATTCATAGTTACTAGGTATCTTCGCATCCACCCCTTTTGCAACACAGTACAGTATCAGCAATGCATCTATCTACTGTGGGAGTAGAACCCACAGCCTTCTGCATCAAAAGCAAGTATACTACCTGTTGTGCTATTAACAATGCAAGCAGACTCAGCATAAGCAGCACTAATCTTTTGCTCCCCTGCAGCTCTCAGCTCCTTGTAAAATCTACTTACTCAGTTGCATCTCTGAACTTTGCATCACAAAGAAATCTGGAAAAAGCCAAAGTTTATTGTGTGGGGGACAAAAGCCCAAAAATCAGAGACACATTTTAAACATTGCTTGTATAATGCTGGAAAGTTGCTAGAATAAAATGCTGTGTTACCACCATACATTTCACTGCCAAGCCTTAAACCCAGGACCCTGTGCAAAACAGTCAGAGCAACATACCACTATGCCAAGTCAGCTGTTTTTTGAAAGAGGAAGACGGAAACTTAAATGGCTACCATTTAGTGAATTCAGTTCTCACCATAGCACAGCTGTCAACCTCTTAGCACAAAACACCTGAACAAAGCCAATAATGGGTGAATACAGCCCCCAAACATTCAGTGAATTCAGTTCTCACCATAGCTCTCAACCTCTTAGCAAAAAACACACGGACAAAGCCAGTAATGGGGGAATATAGCCCCCAAACATATTCAGTGAATTCAGTTCTTACCATAGCTCTCAACCTTAGCTCAAAACCTGGATGAAGCCAATAATGGGGGAATACAGTCCCAAAAATAGGGACAAATTTCAAATATCAATCTTATACACTTAGAAAATTGCTAGAATAAAAGCTTTTGTGTTACCATGCACTTTCTGAAGAATATGAAGTCTGATATTCAAATGCGTGTCATTTTTAACATTTGTTAATCAGGAAAGTCTGACTTGGAACAAAAGCTAATTTTTAGCAGTGGCCCAGGGAAAACACTCCAGACAGACACATGTCTTTGTAAGATGGGAGGACACTAGAGGAAACAAAAACAGGGAGGGCATACAGACTCCACACAGAAGGTAAGGCACCCCAGCCAAGAATCAAACCAGAGAACAAGAGAACATGTAGCTGTCAGGCAACAATGCTACCACTGCACCAATGCACTACTGGCTTTGTAAGGACACAAAAATACAGAAACCACAGATTTTATGAGGAACAGAACAAGTATGAGGGAAAAATCTGCAACATTTTTACAAATGGTGGTGGGTAGGGAATTCAGGCTCTTGCCACCTGGGCCCAAGGTACAGGGTTCAAGCCTTATTCTCTACCCACCACCATGTAGCACCTGGGGCATTTCACGCACACACACACACACACACACACACACACACACACACACACACACACACACACACACACACACACACACACACACACCCTACCTGAGACAGGTCCATTTGTTGCAGCACTAAATCCTTCCATAGCTTCGTTTGCTGGAGCACTTTGAAGCCCTGTGAGATGTCCTTCCGCGACGAGACTCCAGCCTGCTGAAGTTACATTCTGAGTCCGATCCCTTTCCAGTGACAGTCTATGCAGTTACAACTGAATAGACTTCTGGGATCTCTGCTGGACTTCTGGATATTGGAAATGCTGCTAGTACGCATGCGCGAAGGTCCGCTACTTGCGATCATTTTTTAATTTTCTTTCTTTGTATTTTATTTTATTTTACTTTCTATTACTTTATTTCTTTTTTTACAGCTGGGGGGGCTGCAGTCCGGCAGTCCAATAGCACAGGCCTCCCCTGGTCCATTTGCATATATTTCACCACTTTTTCTTCTTCTAAGATGCAAGACTAATGCTCTGCTACTCTCCTCTCCATCACCTGTCAATAAACGAAAACTTCAAAGGCCCATGAGATTCCAGTACATTACAGATGGTGTAGCCAGCATTCAAGTAGCCAACATTTTTTTTCTCTCTTGATCCATCCTACCTGTTCCACTTGTGTCTGGGCCAGTAGTGCTCAAGGATCAGATGTTGTGGAACAGCATGTAAATGTCACTCACAGGTAATATAACTTTTCAATCTCCCCCCTCTTGCAAAGAGATCCTGTTGTGTTTTTCAGTCTGCAGAAACAAACTGGAACAAATAAAACAGGCAAAGATCTTTGTTTTTCCAAATATAAAATGCTACAGGTCTTAAGCTGCAAAAGATGTTATCAAATTTATTGTCCAAGTTATCAATCTTATATTTAAAATGTGAATTGTACTGCACATGGTTTGTTGTTCTGAAAGTATTCTTACTTCATTTAGAACACATATGTAATATTTTGCATTCAAAGGTATTAAGGCAAGTCAAGCAACAGATCTTTTATATGGACCCAGCATATGATAGAATAATAAGTGAGATGATAGGGTGATGTGGCAGTTCTCTAAAGCTAATTTTAGCACATTTTCTTTATTTCTGTTATCTGGTAAAAATCACTGCATTTTTTTGTACTCACCCACAGTTTTTTGATTGTACTTGGCCTATGATGTCATTGCTAATTCATGGAATCTTTCAGAAAGACAGGGGGTTTGAAAAGAGTCTCAGTGTGATACTACATGCCAAAGCGTGGGAGGACACTGAATAAAACATCAGCCAAACTCTTGGAATTCGCAGTAAGTCATCCAGTGAGTGAAAACAAACGAAAACAGGAGCGATGCTGCTATTCATGTGGAACTGTCACAGTTCTCATTTAGATTTCTTGTCATTGACATGCTGACCTCCATTAATATGGGATGGAGGTATGCATGTGCACATTACTGTTTGTAAAAATAGCTTTGGGTCATGGGAGGGCTGTAATGAAAAGCTCCCGTCTGACCTCCTCAGACATGAGAGCAATATTATGGGATGGAGGTATGCATGTGCACATTACTGTTTGTAAAAATAGCTTTGGGTCATGGGAGGGCTGTAATGAAAAGCTCCCGTCTGACCTCCTCAGACATGAGAGCAATATTATGGGATGGAGGTATGCATGTGCACATTACTGTTTGTAAAAATAGCTTTGGGTCATGGGAGGGCTGTAATGAAAAGCTCCCGTCTGACCTCCTCAGACATGAGAGCAATATTATGGGATGGAGGTATGCATGTGCACATTACTGTTTGTAAAAATAGCTTTGGGTCATGGGAGGGCTGTAATGAAAAGCTCCCGTCTGACCTCCTCAGACATGAGAGCAATATTATGGGATGGAGGTATGCATGTGCACATTACTGTTTGTAAAATAGCTTTGGGTCATGGGAGGGCTGTAATGAAAAGCTCCCGTCTGACCTCCTCAGACATGAGAGCAATATTATGGGATGGAGGTATGCATGTGCACATTACTGTTTGTAAAAATAGCTTTGGGTCATGGGAGGGCTGTAATGAAAAGCTCCCGTCTGACCTCCTCAGACATGAGAGCAATATTATGGGATGGAGGTATGCATGTGCACATTACTGTTTGTAAAAATAGCTTTGGGTCATGGGAGGGCTGTAATGAAAAGCTCCCGTCTGACCTCCTCAGACATGAGAGCAATATTATGGGATGGAGGTATGCATGTGCACATTACTGTTTGTAAAAATAGCTTTGGGTCATGGGAGGGCTGTAATGAAAAGCTCCCGTCTGACCTCCTCAGACATGAGAGCAATATTTTTAATAGGGCTGCAGATCACTAAACCAAATAAATCAATTCACCACACTGCAGTAATCACCGTGCTGCTGTCATCAAATGCAGATTCTAATGCAGCAGTGCAGTTAATGTGGGTGAAAATGGTGCTAACTTTGCTTCATTTCGGTTCCCATTTTATTTGCTGTCTTATATATTCTACATTATTTTGTAATTAAAGACTCAGTTTCCATCATTATTTACAGATTTTCTAAAATGCTTTACAATATGAACTTCTCAGGAGAAAGGGCTACTGCATTATATAAGAGGGGTCATGAAAAGACCTAGAATCCGGATGTAGAGATATGCATGCAGTATGTATGCAGATATTAATGCATATGTGCATTATCCAGGCCGTAAAACATCTGTATCAACTATATCAGCTGGTCTGTCATTGCAATCAGTGCAGCAAAGTAACTTATGGAATATGCTGCTTAATGTCAAAACATCAATATATATATATATATATATAAAAAAACAATCTTGCAATGAGGTCAGTTACCTATTTTTACTGGACACTGAACAGCCTGTAATAAATTCCAGTGGTAAAAGAATGATAAAATTATTTTATAAAACAGCAACAAAAACTCAGTATTTTATTGCACAGGTGACCATTAAACTTCAGTCTAAATAAATGATGATATGCTAAATTGAATACATCACCCTCAAAAAAACCCATTTAAAGCCACACAGTAGCAAATGCTACTTAAAAGCACATAGCCACTTGTAAAACTATATTAGCAAAGAGGGCTAAAGCCCTACGACCTTGATGACTTGAGTTCAGTTAGCTGCCCAGAAAACTGCTGGAGCTGGTGGGGGTGGAGGGGAGGAACAATCCAGTATCACCATCTTACCTCTATTTGGGGATGTGGGAGGTGTACCAATGGTACATGGTTCCATGGTAGAGTCCCTGGTAGAGACCAGAGACCATACCAGTGTACTGACTCCTCGGAGGAAAGGTAGTCTTGAGAGGTAATATCAAATAAAAAAAAACACAGAGAAAGCGAAGAACACCAACTGCAGAAGCATAAAATCCAAAATTGTTTAATACTCCAGCACCTCGGCTAGCAAGCCTTTCACAGAGTTAACATCAGAGTACCACAAGCTACACTTAAATAACAAATATCACATCATTAATCAATTAACTAAAACAATTAAACACAAACTAATAATTAACACTTAATGCAGAAAAGCCTTCCACTCAAGTTCTTTGTTTAAACCATAAGGCAAGAGAGAAATCCACCTCGCAAGTACGGCAAGTGCAAAGGCCCCATAAGCCTCAAAGTCAATCCAAAAACAGAGAATAGGCTAGCACAAAGTGTGGAATAAAATAATGCTTTTAATTAGACTTGTAGACTCATAAGCACCAAGATAAAAGATACAGATCCATGAAGGTAGGGGTATAAAAGCCCCCAATACCCCCAAAAAACAGAAAATTGGTTTCAGCTATACTAGCCTTCCTCAGTGAGTGCACAGAGCCAATAAATATAACAGCATATAGCCACAGCTATATAGCCATCCTCATTAATATATAAATGCCCCCATTGGTTGGTTATAAATGTTAATTTAATCTGGGAGGAAAAAGACCTCCCAATTTAATTATCCACTTCCTTTCTTTGCCATTCAGAATGGAATACCACCCAGACTTATTCCTTCTGTCCCCGATTATTCTGTATATAATTGTAAATCTAAAAGATGCAGAATTATGTTTGTTTGAATAGGGCATTGAACTGTCTTTTATTGTTAATATCACTGATGTGTTCACTAATTCTCAGCCTGAATGGTCTGGAGGTTTGCCCGACATAGAATGCAGAACAGGAGGCATGTAGCCAAATATATTACCCAATCACAACTACAGTTGGCCAGGAATTTGATGTAACAAATTGAGGCAGTTTTTCTGCTGGTGAACTGTTTGGTTTTGCTAACCCTGGAACAGTGTGAACAATGTCCACACGGGGTACATCCACCTACTATATCACCTGTTAAAGTCCATTGTAGGGATTGACAAATGGGATCCTGGAACCATTTATAGTGACTAAACTGTGAACCTAGTGTAAGACCCCTGCGAAAAGAGAATGAGCACCTATCCCCAAGACACTCGGACAGTCTATCATCCACCAATAGGATGTTCCAATGTCTATTAACAATATTCATAAGTGACCTGGGGTTCCTGCTGAATGTAGTGACAAACCTCAATTTAGAGGCATCACCAGGTTGGGGTTCCTTACAATTAAGTAACCCTTGCCTATCCTGGCTAGATGCCTGCTGACACACCATGATGATGTCTCCCGGTCTATAACACCTGTTCCTGAATCTGTGAACAAGATCATCTCGATAATGTTCATAAGTACATGTGTCAGAGCATACCCTTCTGATCTGGAGTAACTGTGACTTTGGTATATTCCGGATGATATGTTTGGGGGTGGAAGCTAGTAGCATGAAGAAGTGAGTTATAGTGGGAAAATTTACGATACATCTGAGTATCCAGGGTATTATCCACATTCCTAGTGACCAAAACATCAAGGAAGGTGATCTGTTCTAGATGATAATTGACCTTGATCTCAATACCCCATTTGTTTTCATTTAAATATTCAACGAATTCATGCCAAAACATCTCATCAGCCTTCCACACCATCCAACAATCATCCAGGTACCATCTCCAGATATCAATCTCATTGAGATATATATTGTGGCTGGGGTCATAAATAAGTTCTTCTTCCAAGTATGCCATAAATAAATCAGCATACATGGGTGCAAAAGATGCCCCCATGGCCGTGACCTGCACCTGCCAGAAACATTCACCTTGGAAATATAATACATTTTTGGTTAGAACATGATCTAAACATACTAAAAATGTGTTGAAACCTGGCTGATAAAGTTCAGATTTTTGTAACTAATACTGCAATGCCAACAAACCTGCCCAATGTAGGATGTTGGTATATAGAGCAGTGACATCCAAGGTATAAAGGAGCCACCCCTGTTCCAACTGCATATCCAAGACGATACCCAAAAACTGTGTAGTATCCTGGATGTGAGCCCGGACACACCCCAAAAGGGGTTTCAGATATTGAGACAAAAACTCCGATAGAGGTTTAGTGAGAGAACCTCTGCCCGATACTATAGGTCTCCCTGGTGGATTCTTGGGATCCTTATGTATTTTGGGGAGCAAATAAAAGTACTGAGATTTGGGATCCTGCACTGTAAGATGATAAAGGTCCGAAGCTGTAATAATGCCCTCTTCCTGGAACTGACTTGCCGTACTTGCGAGGTGGATTTCTCTCTTGCCTTATAGTTTAAACAAAGAACTTGAGTGGAAGGCTTTTCTGCATTAAGTGTTAATTATTAGTTTGTGTTTAATTATTTTAGTTAATTGATTAATGATGTGATATTTGTTGTCTAAGTGTAGCTTGTGGTACTGTGATGTTAACTCTGTGAAAGGCTTGCTAGCAAAGGCGCTAGAGTATTAACAGTTTTGGATTTTATGCTTCTGCAGTTGGTGTTCTTCAGTTTTTCTGTGGTTTCTGGGAAAATCACCTTCCTTGACATTTTGATCACTAGGAATGTGGATAATACCCTGGATACTCAGATTTATTGTAAATTTCCCCAATATAACTCACTTCTTCATGCTACTAGCTTCCACCCCCAGCATATCATCCGGAATATACCAAAGTCACAGTTTCTCCGAATCAGAAGGGTATGTTCTGACACATGTACTTATGAACATTATCGAGAGGATCTTGTTCAGAGATTCAGGAATACGGGTTATAGACCGGGAGACATCATCATGGCATGTCAGCAGGCATCTAGCCAGGATAGGCAAGGATTACTTAATTGTAAGGAACCCCAACGTGGTGATGCCTCTAAATTGAGGTTTGTCACTACATTCAGCAGGAACCCCAGGTCACTTATGAATATCGTTAATAGACATTGGAACATCCTATTGGTGGATGATAGACTGTCCGAGTGTCTTGGGGATAGGTGCTCATTCTCTTTTCGCAGGGGTCTTACACTAGGTTCATAGCTTATTCACTATAAATGGTTCCAGGATCCCATTTGTCAATCCCTACAATGGACTTTAACAGGTGATAAAGTAGGTGGATGTACCCCATGTGGACATTGTTCACACTGTTCCAGGGTTAGCAAAACCAAACAGTTCACCAGTAGAAAAACTGCCTCAATTTTTTACATCAAATTCCTGGTCAACTGTAGTTGCGAATGGGTAATATATTTGGCTACATGCCCCCTGTTCTGCATTCTATGTCGGGCAAACCTCCAGACCATTCAGGCTGAGAATTAGTGAACACATCAGTGATATTAACAGTAAAAGACAGTGCAATGCCCTATTCAAACACACTAATAAACATAATTCTGCATGTTTTAGATTTACAATTATAGACAGAATAATCGGGGACAGAAGGAATACGTCTGGGTGGCATTCCATTCTGAATTGCAAAGAAAGGAAGTGGATAATTAAATTGGGAGGTCTTTTCCTCCCAGATTAAATGGACATTTATAACCAACCAATGAGGATATGTATATATTAATGAGTATGGCTATATAGCAGTTATATTCATTGGCTATGTGCACTCACTGAGGAAGGCTAGTATAGCCGAAACTGGTTTCCTGTTTTTTGGGGGTATTGGGGGCTTTTATACACCTACCCTTCATGGATCTGTACTTTTTATCTTGGTGCTTGTGAGTCTATGAATCTAATTAAAAGCATTATTTTGATCCACACTTTGTGCTGGCCCATTTTTTTGGGGTTAAACCATAAGGCACCAAAATGTCAAATATCACCTGCAGAGGTGAATGACATTCCCTTGCTGATGCCTATTATATGACGAGCCCTGAAACATATTACTGGATATATAGCATTGGGTTAGGGATGACATGGGAAAAGTCTGCTGGATGCCTAAATCATGGACCCTCTCAGCTGGCTCCCACGTCTACTGAAGGGGAATAAATGGGCCAGTTAGTGGAGATGTAGGCTGATGATTGGCAGGAAATGGAGCAGAAAAATTTGCCAAACAATGAACATAAATGGGTATATCCCTATAAAATAAAATTTATATACAGAGAATTAAAAGATACTTTTCTGTTTTTTGAACTAAAGAATGCATCACCGTATAAGGCAGGAGGTGAAGATGTTATTAAATAAAGGTTAATGTACACTTTCATGTTAGCAGAGACAAATAAAAGGTATTTGTTGGATTGCCTCTTCCTGTTAACTGGGGGGGGGGGGGGGGTTGGTGCCTTTTTTATTGCTTTATGACAGCTTATAATTTCAATACCCTTTACAGATTACAAAAGAACAGTCTCGAATCTTATGCTTTAATATAGTCTCTGCTTGTGTACATTTTGGTATCTCGTTAAGACCTATTCAGCACATCATCTGTCCAGACTTTATCAAGGATTCCAGAGCTTCAATTTTCATTAAATAGAAATTCAAACCATTTATGATGGAATCCCATATCTACCTAGCAAGGATTATTGGTGTTTAAGATAACCTCCTCCTCATAACAAAAAAAATGTTATACTTAGTGGCCTAAATTATTCCTTCATTGACTGGAACAGTTACACTAAACTAACAACTGGGCATAAAAATTACTAGAGTTCAATAAACTTTAACAATTTTGAACAAGTTGTAAAAATGACAACAATGGCAAACCCAATTAGATATTATTCAGATAAAAATCTCTGCTAATTGTGCTAAGTCAAACATCGTAGCACCCCTTTTTTATTTTAACCACAGTGTCGTGATATGACTTATATACACCAAGCATAATAAAAATGGTACCGTCTTTAAGGATTTTTCAAATGGTGCATGTGGTGACCTCAACAGTAACCTTACATCATTTAACTCTGACTATACATTAGCTCCACATTGCGCCAAAGATCAATAGGCAATCTTTCACAGCCTTAACTTCACTGATAATTTCATTGTTGTGAAGCAAAAATATAACACAAAATTCTGCAATAAACCTAAATGGTATAGTTATAAAGTCAACAAATAAACTCAAAGGAAAGAATGGAGCATTCAAACTTTCCTCAGTGCAAGCAACAAGGCTAAAGACAGCTTCCCCTTTTTAGAAAAAAAAACAGCCCACTAAAACAATCAAAAGAAACTAAGCTTTATTCAAGGTAAACTTTGCCAACAAGATGGGCGACAATAATAAGGTCTTGTACAACTGTATCTAACAAATGAATGTGAGGAAAAAAGAATTAAGTGTGCTAAAGCAAAATGTTGTCACCATAGCAGAAACTATGCATAATGTTCAGGTCATGAAGGGGAACCCCATCCACCTCTCCTCTCTGTCACATAACCTCAGCTGGAATTACCTCTAAATGGTCACTTCTGCTCTAATTAGTACAATCAAAAATAGCCGCATATATCGCCTTATGCACATTTTAATAGAATATTAAGGACTGTTTCCCTGATACTTGAAACAGGCTATTATGTCCCAGTTTCTAGACTGACCCTCTAACAGACAACAATCATTACAGACCAACCACTGGAGGAAACAGACAGGAGATAAGAGAATGCTGGTTTGTCCATCTGGGGGGGGGGGGTACTATGCACATTATAATAAGCAGAGCTTAGAGCCTGCTGAGCTTAGTGCTGCTAGTGATATATTGTTTGACTGGGGAGGTTGCACGTGGGTTGAAGTGTGTGTACCCATCCTGATGGCAGCCATTACAGACCTCGTAAGGTTGTCGCAAGGTGGTGGTGGGGTTAAGGAACACTCCCCAGCAGCAGTATGATGCTGCACCAGCACCCGTCATGATTCCGGCTGAGTCCTGGGGTAGCTGAGGCAGGGTCCAGTAGTACCAGTGACTGAGGAATGGAGCTGGTGGTGGATGATGGTAAGCTGCAGGGAGATAGGTGAGGCATGAAAAGAAATAATAATTACAAAGCAAACAGTCTCACAAGCATATTGTGCAAGGTTATGGAAATAATCAGTATGGATTAATGCATATCTTGTATACTTAACCTTGTATATTTTTGGAAATGTCACTGCTGCCCCTGGTGAAGGTTTATTTGTGCATGTGGCTTACCTTGATCTGCTTAAAATATTCGACACTTTAGCCCATGTTGGAATTATACATAAACTCAGGGATCTGAACGTAAATGAAGACATAATAGCCTGGATCCCCAACTGGTTACATGTTGGTATATGACAGATAAGAGTAAGAGAATGTTGAATATAGATGGATTAATTACTTTCAAGCAGAGGTGACCCCTGGGCTGAATGATACTGTGAGTTTAAAATCTGCTCTTAGGAGAAGGTCACTTTTTCCATAAAACAAGCTCTCCATTGTTTGTTGTAATTATTTTATTGTTGCTGCACTTCTATTGGTTTGAATTAATTTTTTCATGTGGTCTATATATATATATAAATGTGTTTTGGTATGATTTTAAGCACTGAAGAATAGTTTTATCTCAAAAACCTTGGTATTAAACTTATTTTTATATCACTTTGTAAGTTCCTTTTGCATTTTATTCTTGGACTTTTTTGTTTGGAACTGTATACTGGGTGTTAACCAGTTTGTTTTATTTGCTTTGCATTTGTGGTACTGGAACCATCCAGCATAGTAGAAGTACAACCTACTTCTGGTTCATTTAGAGCCAGTGATAAACTGAAGAACCTGCTGAAGGTGCAAGAAAAAACATTTATTTTAAATTTGCAGAAATCTGCAGCCGCTGGACTTTGTGAGAATTCTGGTAATGCTATGCCACTGTCTATTTTATTAGATATCAAACTGTTAGAGAAGAAAGTCCATCTCTATAAAATATTTCAGTGGCAAAGACTGAGTTTTGATGCATATTTAGCAATAAGTATTGTTCCTTGTAGTCTCAGTTTATAAAAAATGCCTACTTATAGCAATATTTATCCAGAACTTTTAAAGAAGTGGCAAGAGCTTAACCTTAAGTAAAGACTATATGATTTTAGTGAATGAATGAATATTTCTCTGGGACTAAGCGGCTGCTGATGTCTGATATTATTCTACTTGAAAGCAAAATAGTCTTTTGCTGAATTTTTGACAGCTAGTTCCATTTATATGGACATGCTGGATGCTCTGCCTTAACATATAAGCAAAATCATTTCTGTTAAAAAGAGAAACTTTTATTAGAGACTATAATGACTTTAAGAATGACTGTATTTTTTCTTGGCTAAGAACTGAGTTCAAAAAGACAGCCACTGGTTCTACCAATCAGAGGATGAGAACAGATGATGAGCAGACTAAAGAGGCACGAACGTCTCTGAATAGTCTTGATTTGATTGGGCTGCCTGGGGCCAATAGCAACAGAGGTTTTAAATGCTCAGCGTGATGTCATCATACTTCCTAGCAAGGAAACTGAATCAGAAGGTGGTCTGTGTTTCTGGTGCCTCTGCCACTCCAGCTATATCTGAAAATTCTTCAAATAAAATGGAAAAACACTACAGCGTCTTTTCTAATGACTGTTCAAGTGCCAGAGTTGTCCTTTGAAAAAGATCCCATTCAGTCAGAAGTTTAGACAGAAGGAAGAAACAACTATGTCAGACTGTTTATCCAAACACCAGAAGTCAAACCGACAGCAAAATGAACTTAACACCCAGGTAGAATGTATGAATGTTGATACTCAGTATAAAATTATTAGTGGTGTTTTGAATCTTTCTAGTTTTACTCTGAATTCTGATATGTATAAAGGTTTACCTAGGGGCTTGAATTTTGTACCTTCTTGTAATGGTGATATTAGTGAAGCCCTTCTAGATTTAAGAATGCTTGTTAGAGATCTAAACTTAAAAATTATTTTTAAAAACAATGTTATTGCTGTGGATACACCTAAATGTAAATGCAAAAGTTCCTTTATACCTAATAACATACCCCTCCTAAGTGCTCTTCAAACAGTGTGTGGAAATCAATTTATGAAATGTTTAATACAAATAGCTAACATAAATTTCATGATTTAAGCAAGCTGAAAGAACTGAATGAAAAAATTAAGTTATTATTAAACAAGCAGATAAAGGTACGGCTATAATGGAAATGGATAAAATGTTATATAATGATAGAATGATTTTGTTGTTAAGTGATGATAGTACTTTTAAAGTGAGATACAAGCTTTGTTCAACAGTTGGTGTTTGCCTGCAAGTCACATTTATATGATATGCAACTTGCACATTTTATTACTTTGGATGAGTATATGTATATGGAAGTGATGCGTCCTGTTATACCTGTTATTTATGGTCTTCCTAAGATCCATAAAGATCTAGCTAAGCTCCCAGTGAGACCAGCTGTTTCAGGCTCTGGGTAGGTGACACAGTTCATATCCATTTTTCTGGAAAAAACTTGAAACCTTGTCTGAAGGTTAAGTTACATTAAAGACGCACAAGATTTTATTATGGAATTACATAAATGGCAACTAAACAATGAAGATGAATCTGTAACAGATGAATTTAAAGAAATAGTTTGTAACACCAGACGTAAACTCCTTATTTACTGTCGTACCTAATGACTACGGAACTGAAGCTGTTTGGCGCCATCTGTGTATGTACATAGACAAGTGATGCTTTGTGGCTCATGTTTCCAAAGCATCACAGAAAATGATGGTTTATATCACATGGGATCACCCATTACCAACAGTTCAAAAGACAGATGCTAGAAAACCGGATATAGTTGTCCAAGAAACGAAGACAAAAGTAGCATTGATCATTGAAATCGCCACACCTAGTGACTATAGTGTCTTGCATACAGAGAGACATAAAGTCATAAAATACCAGAATCTGCAGGCAGAAACGAGAGCAATGTGGAGGAAAGATACCCAGACAGTTCCAAGACTGGTAGGAGCAACGGGTCTTATAAAAAAAAAATTTACAATCATATTTACATATTTTACTAATCCATGTAACCCCATACAAATTGCAGAAGGAGTCATTACTGGGCACATTGCAAGTGCTGTGAAGAGCACTTTTGGCTGACATCAACAACACTAATTTCATGAGCTGTAATCATACTTTGACTTAGGAATGGGGTCCATTCCTGTCATGGTATTAGAAACACAAAAGATTTGGAGAAATTAGAAAAACAAGAAGATATATATATATATGTGTGTGTGTGTGTGTAGATATGATATTGGTGACTGTATATATCTACCTAAGTTAGACAGTCTTTGTATTAAATCAGGAGAATTGCAGACACCAAACTAATGGAAGGCACATGCATAGACATTTATGTTGATTTGATTATGAGCAACATGACTGCAAGTGCTGATTTAGTGAACTAATCTCCAGGGCCAGCAGTCAGCATATGTTGTCAAGTGATGAAAATATGCCAAAAGGATTTGTGACCTACAACGAGAATAAGGTTTGGGGGGGGGGGTCCTGAAGCATTTCTTCACTGAGTGAACAATTCTAGCTGTGACTGATAGACTCCTCACACATCAGATTAGGTATCTTCTCAATTATGATATGCATGCTTGATAAAATACCTGAAGAGGTCAAGGGTGAATTAAGTGCAGGAGAGCAGTAAGTCAAACAGGCTACACAACAGCCATGTCTCAGCGGTCATTTAAAGGGAATAGTTTTGAGGGGTAGAGCCTCCATTAAGGAAGAACTAGTACTGTCCACTGAGCTACCAGACTGACCTTGACAGAAACAGAGATGATTTGTTCACATACAATATATCAACAATTTCCTCAATTATATATTGAAATAGCACATTTTACATTTACTGTATCAGCCAATGTTCTCACCCATTGGAAGTCTAGTTTTGACTGCCATAACATAACTGAAACAGCAATCAGTCAACATGGGCTAAATCTTCCATGAAGGAAATCTGCAGATTTTACAACAAACTAGAGCTTCAGTCATATGGTTAGCACTCTCAAATTTAGCAGACCAATTGCCAAGCTGAAAAGGTGGTTCAGACAGTGAAAAATATGTTAAAAAAACATATCCATATCCTGAATGACTTGCCTACTGAGCAAGCTCATTCAGGAATAGTTAGGAAGTGCAGCTATTGAAGAGATGTAGGTTTAACACAACCTTTCTTAACTCTTCCAGCAATGGAGGTTTCTTCATTCCCTGAGAAGGGAGAAGGGGAATGCTGCTGCCAAAGAAGGACAGAAGAGGTGGATCTTTGCCGGATGTATAGAGAATTAAAGGAGCTCTTGCTCAGTGGTGACTTCAAAGCAATGGGGGTGCATGAAGGAATTGAATGAGTGGGCTAATTTTAATGCTTTATCAGATCTGGTCAAGTTTCAAACTATTGAGATGAAAGTGCTTATTGGATGTATATATATATATATATATATATATATATATATATATATATATATCTGTGTGTATATATGGGTCCCCTTGACTTCATCGACACGCCGAAACACAGATGCTAAGAAGACCAACTCGAGAAGACTGACGAGACAGATGATCGACAAGGTGAAATCTCCGACAGCCAAAACACCGACATGGGCAACGTGTGAGCGCGAGTCGGTAAGTGTGCGATAGTGACAGACTTTAGGTGTAGTGGCGGGTTAAGTGAGTTAGGGTTAGGGTGCGGGTAGGGTAAGTGTGCGATAGTGACGGAATGTAGGTTTAGTGGCGGGTTAAGTGAGTTAGGGTTAGGGTGCGGGTAGGGTAAGTGTGCGGTAGTGTCGGACCTTAGGGTTAGGGTTTGGGTTAGGGTTAGTGCATGTATACTTGTGTGTAATGTGTAGTTTACGTTTTGTGTGTCGGTGTTTTGGGTGTCGGTGTTATGGTGTTCGGTTTTGTGAGTTGTCGGTTTTGTGCGTTTTTGGTGTTTTGGTGTCGTTGTTTTGAGTGTCGGGTTTGTGAAGTGTCGGTGTTGTGATAGGGATCCGTATATATATATATATATATATATATATATATATATATATATATATATATATATATATATATATATATATATATATATATATATATATATATATATAAAATTATTACTTTTTTGCTCATTAAAGTGCGTTTTTAATCTTCATTTGTGAATGGGCCTTTGAGAATACGCACGTTTTGTGGATTTAATTGAACGGATATACAGAGTGAACTGTTGGGAACCATAAGGAACACCGAGTGTTTTTTATTTTGTTGGTTTACATGGTAGTGTTGGCGTGAATGCCAAGAAGTGCATCATTACCCCTTTGGGGAAAATGGCATCCCCACTCATTATCACATTAATAACAATGTGCTAAGCACGCAATCAGTTGTAAGGACTTGAGGACCCTGGTTGATAGTGACCTCACTTTTGACCTCCACATTGCCTCCCTTGTACAGAAGGCTTTCTACTGCTGCATATCCGTAAGTCAAACTTCATTTGTGCAACCCACACAGAAGGCCTCAACCTGGTCTGTGACATTAATAAAGTTTGTTGGTGGGATAGATTTGTGTCCCAAAGACTCCCCCATCTCTGGAATAGGCTCCGTCTACATGTTATGCAGAGTACCTCACTAGCCCTCTTTAAGAGGAACTGGGACGACTGGATGGGAAACAGAAAATACACCCCTGGGATCCCATCTGTGCCCCTGCTGGACAGGTGAAACAGGTCTGACTTTGTGGGAGCATAGGCAAAATTCTTGGCTAGACTTATAAGGGCCTTCAGACCAATAGCCTAGTATCATCCTATGAATCTATGAACCTATAAAAGCCAAGAAATGCATAATAGTATCCCTTGGGATGTCAGCCACCCCTAGTAATTATCATATTGACAACACACCCCAAAACTTGACCCAGTACTCTTGCCTTTGACCATCAAGTGTTTATGGTAGTGAGGAATTTATTCTACATTGTGCAACTTAAAACAAACGTATGGTGTCTAGGTACATGTAGGTAACTGTTTCACTGTATTCGGCATTCATCAGACATGTCATTAAGTACAATGCCTTCTTCGGTATGAAACTAACCAGGCACATACAACAGTTGGAACTTTCAGATGTTCCTTACTAAAAAAAAATACAAAGCATGAATAACATGTCCTATGCAGACTGCCGCATAGTCCTGTTCCTGTGTTCTGTTTCCTACAGGCTTTTGAGGGGAGATCTATGCCAGCTATATAAGGCATCTTCAAACCCTACTTTCATGGACCTCCTGTATATCCCAAAAAAGACAGCACCAGAATTATCATTTCTAAAGACTTAAACCTTGCCTGTGATATAAATAGGACATGGAGAGACAGGTTTGTATCCCAGAGACTACACCTTCACTGAAACAAGCTCCATATCCATGTGAAGCAGAGTTTTTCCCTAACCTAATGCAAGTATAACTTGGAAAATTGAATGGGGTCCAGGAAATTCTTTCCTGGTTTGACATCTATTTCACTAATGGACAAATGCAGCCTGTAAATAGTACAGTTGCCAGGCCTCTGCTTGTAAATGGCTAATTTCTTAAGCCCCTGCTTACACTTATCAAGGGCACCAAAGCTTGTCAGAGATTGGGGATGTTTGGCTAGGCTTAAAAATGCCTCGTTGGTCATTATCTTAGTACACACCTATGAACCTATTATAACATTCGTATATAGAGATATAGAAGGTGTGATGTTTAACACCTACCACCCAAGAACCAAATTGGCATAAGATGATACCAATGTAGATCTCATAGTTTCACCCTGCCCTGTTGGTAATATATTGAGTTAAAAATAAAAAAAAAATGTTCTCTAGAATTGTTTTCATAAGTAAACATGCGAAACACTGTGTTAATTTTAGTAGAAGAGTACACTGTGCATGTAGTAAAAAAAAAATCTTAGATGATCAATACAGTTTATCTGAAGAATGCTAGTGAATATGAGGCGATGTCAACTGTAGATAACAATAAATGGTCACCTATAAATTTGTCAAATAAATTCTTTCATTTTATCTAAAAACAAGGCCAAGAATTTTTGAGACAGGAATACAAGTTCTGTACCAAAGAATTTAAAATTACTGTCTAATTATAGTGAAATTCCTTGAGTAACAGAGATGAGGAAGGAAACTATGGGTCTAAAGGGAGGTGCTTTATCATTTTTACATATCTTTGGAATAGCAAAGTTACTTATCTTATGTGAAGGTGTATACATAAATTTAAAAATATCCAAATATGCTTAAATTATTTCACACAGTCTCATATTTATGATGGATATCAAAGGCATTGTTCTATATTCATCAGTATTTTGTAAAATATCATCTGTTGAAGCAATGCAATTATTTTGCAGCATAATAACCAGTCCCCCACCCTTGTCCCCTTGCATGAACCTCAAATGATCCATGCTGCCGAGTTATCTCAAAGCTCATCTTTTGTCAACTATCAAGTTGTAAAACTTTTACTTGACTGGTTGTGACAAAAGACAAAAAATATCTCATTTACAAGTATTTTGAAAAGTCTGTATGGTGGAAGTAAGAGCAGGATTAAAGTTGGAGGGTTTATGTAGCAATACCATGTCAACATGTACATCATTTAAAATATATTCAAGCTTCAACTTTCTCATATACAGTCTTAGCTCAGTTAAAGTCTTTTCAATATTCACTCTCCTACTAGTTATAAATGTAAAACCAAGTGATAAGTTGAATTCTAGGGGAAGAAAGACTTTGTTAATAAGATTGTAAATGTTGATCTCACCACTGTTCATTACACTCTCCCAAGCCCTGCCCCCTCCTCTTGTCCTTCCTCTCCTTTGTGTCATTCCTCTTATGTTTTTTTCCATGTGGTGGAACCCATGGTGTCATGTTGCTCTGCTGAAATGATTTGACTACTGGAACATGTTGTCAAAGGTTGTATGATTGTGTTAAATGTGGAGAACATCTGACTGAAAAAATTGTGTGCTCCCTCTCTAAAGAAAGTAGAGGAAAATGTGTAAGAGGGAACCTGTTGTACTTCTAAAATATGCTGTTGCCACCCTCAGATGGTGATTGGTCATTACTTCTTGATGATGTTGAGGGAGGGGGTAGGCAGTACCAGTAGAATAAGTGCCACAATCTGGTTCTAACATTTTTTCTTTTAGGCATTTAGCAGTAATATATATATTTTTTTGTAAATCTGTCAGTGTCAATAAAACTGCTTTGTATTCATTGAATTATTAAAAGTGGACTGTTTTATTTGACTGTCCAAGTCTGTAGGTTCATTTTTCAATTATGATACTGTTATGAGCAATTAATTTTTTCAAAAGTTTGATTCCAATGCCATTAACAAGCTCTTTCAGTTTATCACAAATTGTATCCTCAGATGTAATTCCATTAGGAAATTGAATATTGTAAGTCCCTTAAGAACAATATCAAGTGTAATACAGTGCTATAAGTACATATTGTCATAAATAAGTGATTGGTGTCATTTAAGGTTCTTCTCAAACTGTTTGAGCAGGTCTTTGACACCACATTGCCTGTGTTCACCATATGGCTGTGACTAACAAAATTCCTGGTTGCACCTCCTCTGTTATTGGCAACAATTGCCTGGTCTATTTAAAAATTGACTGCAGACAGACCATTGTCTTCATTCAACTCCTCAGTTTTGGTGAAGTCCTGTTCTACATATTGGGTGAAAGTGCTAAATTCTGTGAGAATAAACATACTTTTCCACCTATTGACATTGGTGATCATTCATAAATATGTGATATTTGTTACACTTTAGAATGTTCTCATCTCCAGATTTTCTCATGACATCAATCATTTTCTTTAATACACACAATAGTGTATTCATTACAGAACTTGTAATAAGACAAGGGCAAGCTATAAAGGCATGTTATTTTCTAGACATTTCTGGGCAACCAGTGTTCTATAATATTGCTTTGTTTGATAACAAAGCAAAATAATGAGTGTCACCTAAACTTGCAACATACAACCACTGTACCCATGCCTCAAACAATATAAACATGTTTCTGGTCTGAAATACAGAAATCTGTTTTGACAGTTGCAATGTCTGAAATAATCTTAATAGAGAAAATCCATTTTAACACATTTTTAATATTTTAATTTATACTTAAGGTGGAACACTGGATGGGGGTCAATCACTTTTATCCATCAACTGCCCCAATACCCACTCATTTTAGTTGCTTTGACTATTTATACTTTATGCATCTGACTATGATCAACAAGTTCAGCCTTATGGAAATGGAGACCTAGACAAAGGACTCCATCAGGTCCTCCCACTATCCACAGTACCCCTCTCCTGTTATTTTCCCTCATTCTGACCCCATACCATCCTGGCAGATTATTTCTTTTTTGTTGTTCACACTTTGCCTAACATTTTAGCTTTTTCCTCCATCCTTTTAACATACCCTAACCGGCCACAAGTGCATTGCTATAAACACGTAGGAGGTAACTGAATTATTTATTTATTGCTTTTGTTGTCAGGAGTAGTCTCACTGGGCTGTGGTTGCCAATTTTCAGTGAAGCCTGTGGAGAAAAGCTCCAGTAACAAAATGGACAATTTTGTACAAAAGAGACAAATGTAAAGTTTAAAATTACTGTAATGGCATACAATAACTGAAAGGCAGCTATACTTGAGAATATATGCAATCAGCAAAATGTAGAATCATTATATATTAATACAAGATAAAATGACAAGCAGTAAGGTTTAAATTGTCTGATTACAATTTTGCATATATGAGTAGGAGTAGGAGAAATAAGAGAGAGGAGGTGATAGGGTAGAAAGTAGAGAGCAGATGAGGAAAAGTGAGTAGGTGTGTACATTTATTAGGTGATATAGAGGAAAAAGTTGTAGTGAAGTAAAGGTAGCTGTAGAAGGTAATGAGTATGAGCTGGAATTTTGCTGGAGGGAAAAACTTGATAGGAAGTAAGAAACAGTAGAACTGGCAATAAGGGCAAAATGATAGAAAACAATATGAAATTTACACTGAGAATTTGCTTTATTGTGATATATTAGGGTGATGAAGGTGTGCAAGGTTCAGGTTAGTTTAACTTGGAGAGGTGCAAGATTAAATATGAGTATTTAAAGTGTTTTATCAATTTTTTTGAATCTGGATAGGTTGTTTTTTGTCTGATGGTGGTAAGAATAGAATTCCAGATTTTGGAGACATAATTTAAGTACAAAGATAGACCAGCAGAATTGTGGGTTTTAGTTATAGTTAATGGGAATTTCTCTGTGTAGTTTAGTGATTGTGCAGTGGTGTAAGGTTTCACTAAAGTTTGGATTGGACCTCTTACCTGCTAAGTATCTTCAAATAGCAGCAAAGTTTATTGCTTAACCTATCTCTATCCTAATTAATAGAACCATCACTGAAGGCACCATCCCATCCATCTGGAAAATCTCACATATAATTCCCCTACACAAAGGTGGTAACTCAACAGAACTTTCTAACTACCGTCCAATTGCCCTACTCTCTCCCATAGCTAAAATCTTGGAAAAGTGCATCCATCGTCAACTGCTAGACCATCTCCTCCAAAATAACCTTTTAGCTAACTCACAACATGGCTTTTGACCTTACCACAGCACCACTACAGCCCTCTTATCATTCTCTGACCATATTAACAAGAACCGTAACCATAACACCCTGTCCTCTGCTATCTTCATAGATCTTTCAAAAGCATTTGATATGGTTAACCATCACCTTCTACTGAATATACTCAAGTCCCTTTCACTTGATAGTCAAGCTCTACAGTGGTTCAAGTCCTACTTACACAACAAGCAACAGGCAGTACTCTGGAACAACACTCTATCTTCCCACCTTCCTGTCTCTCTTGGTGTACCCTAAGGTTCTATTCTGGGCCCTCTTCTATTCTCTATCTTTATAAATGATCTGTCTACTAGCATCCCACATGCTGTATCCATTCAATACGCAGATGACTCTTCCTTAATTTCCTCAGCTACTGAACCATCTGAACTATAGTCACTCACACAAAATGTCTTTGAACTTGTCGAGGATTGGTTTTTACAGCGTTGCCTCCTCCTTAACCCTGAAAAGACTAAACTGCTACTGTTTACTCCCACACTCAAGTCCCCCCACTTTACTTCACTATTAAATCTAAAAATAGTACAGTTATATCCCCTGACACTACCACTAAACTCTTGGGAGTGACAATTGACCACAGCCTTAACTTTGATACTCATATTAACGCCACAATAAAATCAGTTAACCGAAAACTAGGCTCCCACTATAGAATTAAACCTTTCCTTACTCCCATTATAAGAACTTCTATTGCCCACACCCACCTCATCTCAACACTTTTTTATGCATCCCCTATATATACTAATCTATCAAAAAGCAACCTCAACAAGCTGTGAATTGCCTACAACAACTTTGTCAGATTTGCTACAGGCTCCCCTGTTAGATCCCACCACTGCCAAAATCTGAAACAACTGGGTTGGCTGGAACTACAGAACCATATTCTACTTCACCAACTAACTATTACCCATAAAACCCTGTATCATCCAAGTAACAGACCAATTCTCAAAAGTCTTATCTGCCCATATAAAAATCTTACAAACCTACATTCTGCAAACAAACTACTCATCTCTACTCAAACATCTAACAATAAAGCAGGAGAATCCCTCTTCACTAACACTGTAGGCAAAAGCTGGAACCTACTTCCTGGTGAACTTACATCTCTTTCTTCAACTTCACTATTTAAAAAGAAACTTAAATCATACCTTACAACCCACTGGCTATGTCCCTGTACTAACCCTGACTAAAGTATCTCACACTGTTAGTCTTGCCCAACATCTTTTTTATTACATGTCTCTTTCTGCAACTTTAAGTCCACAACCTTTTAGGCTGACTTACTGTAACTAGAAACAACTGAATTGGCCATCTTACTGTCTTATCAACAACTTACTACCCTACACCTAATTCTTCCAATCCCATTTTAACTACTTTGTTCTCTTATTCCTGCTCATCACTTTGCTTTCGGTGTCTACCACATACTTCTAAATCCTTCTCCCTCTTCTCATAGTAAAAAAAAAAAAAAAATATATATATATATATATATATATATATATATATATATATATATATATATATATATATGTTTTTGTTACCTTGGAACACATGTTATCGTCTCACAAGATTCTTGTAATTAATGTTTAATGTACTGTTTGTGTAAGTCTTCTATGTGGAGCTTTTCTCCCCGGGCCTCTACTGAAAATGAACATATATCCAGCTAGACTAGCCCAGTTAACAAATGTAAAATAAATAAAAATAAAATAAAAAATAAATAGTTTATAACATGAATAATTTCTAACTGGATGATAGAGATAGCATTAGAATTCTAGCTGGACCAATTGTTTTAAGGCTAGGCAGTGGTGGTATTAAGCAGAGTAAACTGAGCTCAGAACATCTGGATTAACCCACATACAGACGGGAGTACATGCAGATGCAGAAATCACAGCCAAAAACTCAACTAGAGAACCAGCACTGTGAGATGTCATTGCTAATCATTGCACTACTATGTCAGTGATCAGTTGCTGTCATACACATCCTACCTAGACAGCAACAGACAGATAAACATTTATTAAGCACACAGTTAATGTTTGATTCCAATGGAAAATGAAAAATTATGGCCAACGTGCTGATTTCAGATACACTGCAATGCCGAGCACAATCGTTTTAATCTGCAGAGAACACTATAGCAATCAATTACAGCAAAGTTATTAACTGTGCATAATTCAGATGTTGTCTGATTAGGATACAATGGCCACCTAAAGTATTCCAGCTGACTTCATGGAAATGCAGACTAGTTCTGCAAATTCAAAATAATTGTATAACTTGAGCAAATGAAAGCAGGGATTATCACTTGTATCCACTAACAAGTCCCCATGCCCATCAGTTATTGCCAAATTTATTAACTGTGTACAACTCAGATGTCAGATTTTTATAAAGATAATGGCCATGGTAATGCATTTCAGTTTTGTTTTACCTAAATAATATCCACTGTAAAATATTTCAATCTGCTTAACACAAATGCACACAAATCCTGAAAAACTAGAATGATTAAATGAAAAAATAAATATAGGGTCAGTCAATGACATCTACAGAGAGCCTCCTTACCCAACAACAATCACTATTTTGTTGATTGTGTACAACTCAGATGTCTGATTTTGTGAGATAACTAATGGATACAGTAATGCATTTCAGCTTTATTTTCTACAAACAGTAGAAACAGTAAATTATTCCATCTTAGTCCATACAAATACATATTAGTCCTGCATAGCCAAAATAATGACTGCTTAACTGACCAAATTGCAATAGAAGCAGTCACTTTCATCTACAGAGAGCCCCATACCCAACATGCATAGCCACTTTGTTGACTACATACAACTCAGGTGTCTGATGGTTATAAAAATATGGCAGAGTAATGTATTGCAACTTTGAATACTTTACTGTGGGCACTGTTTGTGTAAAAGAAACTTGTTTCACACAAATACACATTTCTGCGACAAAACCAGAATAATAATTAAATTGAGCAAATATCTGCAGTATACATCATGTTAATCCAGAGACATCCCCCTTAACTCAACAATTAAATCTGTATTTGTTGTCTATGTATCAACTTGTAATAAATGTAGTAATAACATTAGACCACACACACACACACACACACACACACACACACACACACACACACACACACACACACACACACACACACACACACACACACACACACACACACACACACACACACACACACACACACACACACACACACACACACACACACACACACACACACACACACTCATAAAAACAAGTACTTATACTATAGCCTGACTTACTGTGGCATGCATAGTGCTATTAAGAAGAATAAATAAAACTTTGAAAAAGCACTTATTCCCCTTTTATCTCCATATGGCTGTCCACTTCTTTCATATGTTTCAGGCTATCTTAGTCAGCTGAGGCAGCCTGAACCACAGGAAATAGTTCCTTCCTGCTTCATAAAGCATCAGCCTCATCTGTGGTAGTGTTTCCTCCACTTCCAAAATACAGGAATAAGTGTAATGAAGAATAATTACCTTGCTCTTATTCTTTTTCTTATTTGGCACAAGTCTGACACTGGTTAGTTCTAGAAAGCAGACAATTTTAAATGAATATGAAACTCAATAAATGAGAAGCAGCATACATGGAATTCTAATCCATGAAACAGGAATGCTAACTGTGTTTTTATTTTAAAAGAAGAAAAAATAAATAAAATATGAGTTGTGCCTTTATTTGTTTTTGGGGGGGGGGTTTGCAGCCCAGCACCCAATACCACAAGTTGCCCCTTTTTTTAGTCTTTGAAACCTTAGACTTAGAATACTTCTCTGATTACCTGAACACAAGAGGTGCTTGATGCCATTGACCCCAACAAGTTCCAATATGGGACCCATGGCATCAGTCTCCTTGATTGACAAGGGTCTACAAAGTACCTATGAACCTATAAGAGGCCTTGAACTTGCTCACTAAGCCTCTGAACCTATAAGACTGCCTTCCCCCTTAAGGCATTAAATGCATCTCAGTGCAGAAGATGGACAAAATATATTGCCATGGTCAGGAAAAGTTTTCACAGTGACCTCCTTCCAGTGGTAGACAAAAATGCATAACATTTGACATCTGCTATAATGACAGCCAGGTGCCCATGAGCAGATTTCTTTCAGTATACTCCACAATGCACATTGCACATTCTAAAAGAGGCATGGATTAGCTTAGAAAGTTGGAAGTTGATTGGTACAAATGAGTCAAATTTCCAATCAGTTTGCTACTGTGTAAACCAAAGTGTTTTTTTAGCTCTTTCCTGAAGAGCTAATGGGGAGAGGGGCATAGATTGGAGGACGTAGGAAGCTAACTGGTACAGTGTATACCAATGCTTTTTTGTTTGCTGTTCACTTAAGAGCTGAGAGGCTGTGACACTCCATTGGGAAACAGGCACTGGGAACTAGATGAACCAGTTACCGCTGTACCTAACAGCTAACCTGTAGCCCATTAAAAGGCAGGTAACCTCTATGAGGTTCCTCAGTCTGATGAATACTTGCATTCGATTCCCAGATCTACTCTGCAGTGTTTTCTTTGTTAAATCATTAACATCTAATAAATGCTAATCCTTCTCCTTCTGAAAAGGATGGGAAAGCTTTTGATAGATCTGGATAATGAAGATTTTCTTTTACTACTCCTATATTTAAAGTTTTTTAATTGTCAAGCTCACATGATAATGTTTTTGCTTATTTCTTTTGAATAAATGAGGGGCATTATTGTTGCTTTTCCTCCTTCTGAGGCTAAACCATCTCTAATTGCTTATATCTCTTCCAGAGTAGCAACCTCAAGGCCTAGTATGACAAGATTTGCATAGTTACATTCTTTAAATTTGCCTGAAGGTATAAAAGCTGACATTTTTAATTTTCCCCTTGATAGGGAGTTTGTTTATGGACCAGCAGCGGTTGATGTCCTGAAAAAATGTGATTAGAGAAGAGAAACTAATTCTGGGATTGACTCACATTTTCAGTCTTCCTTCTGCAAGTATGCTTAATGTTTCATCCCTATTTCAGGATTCTTTATTAAAAAAAGAAAATTATGCAGAAACAGCAGCCTTCAGGCAAGTAGACATTCAAGAAAACAGTCCTATAAGTCTGACCGACTATCTACAAATCCTTTCCAACTTGACATCCATGTTTTTCCTATTTCCGAATCTTCATTTAACTCTTTGACAACAGTCCATTAGGGGTTCTAATGACTGTGTGAGCCCCTACCTCTGTTTTAGGGAATCCCTTCTTATCATCTAGAGCTACCTTCTTTATTTTCCCATCTTTCAGCATCTGATGGTCCTAGGAGTAATAGAACCTGCCCCCCCAAAGGAAAAGATTTTTATTTTAGGATGTTTATGTTATCAAAGTAACTGGCTTACTGATAGAACCCACACTGTAAAAGTAGCCGACTCCAAATCCAGCTCCAGACAAGTGACAAGTGGAGTACCTCAGGGTTCAGTCCTGGGACCGTTTTTGTTTGGCATCTACTTCTCTGAAGTACAGGCCAACACTAAGGGACTCTGGATAACAAAGTTTGCAGATGACTGCAAACTGGGAGCCATTATTGAATCCCCACATGATGTGGATACTCTAGAAAAGGGCCTTACAGAAACAGATGCTTGGTGCCAGAGCCATGGGCTCAAGCTCAATGCCAAGAAATGTATAGTTATCCCCTTTGGGAAAAAACATGTATCCATGAATTACCATATAGGTGGCAGTACACTAAACACCGAAAGTGTGATAAGAGACTTAGGGACACAGGTGGACAGTGGTCTCACCTTTGATAACCACATCGCCACAACAGTCAGGAAATCCTTCTATGTGGCACACCTCATCACTAAGGGCTTTTCATCCAGAAAAAGGAGGTCATTGTCCCACTGTACTCATCCCTCATTAGACCCATTATAGAATACAATGCCTCGTTGGTATGTACCTCTCAAGACATCTGCAACAACTGGAAAGGCCACAGAAATACCTCACTAAAAGAATCACAGGCCTAAAGCAGATGCCCTATGCTGACCGCCTTAAAAAACTCCAGCTATACTCTGTCGCATATCGTCTACTCAGAGGCGATCTTTGCTTAACATACAAGGCCATGTCAAACCCAGAGATATTGGACATGCTACACTTAAAGAAATCCCAATCCCTCAGAGCCACACACTCCAGGGATCTAAACCTTGTCATCACAATAAACAAAACATGCTGGAGGGATAGGTTCCTGACCCAGAGACTCCCCAGACTCTGGAATAGATTGCCCATACATGTCAAGCAGAGTGCCTCTTTGGTCCTCTTCAAAAGGAACCTTGACGATTGTATGGGAGAAAGGAAATTCACCCCGGGGATCACATCAGTTGCCCTGCTAGACAGGGGTCCAGGGAAGTAAATAGTGTGGGAAGAAATAGCCAGGGAATTGTTATGGCTAGGCTTGTATAGGCCCTAGGGCTGATAGCCTAGTACCAACCTATGAACCTATGAAAGAAATTTCTTAGAAACCAGTTCTGGATATTTTCTTTCTCAACCAGTTTATGGAAGTTTCAAATTTCAAAATGCTAGTCCTTCACAACCAGTAACCATAGTTTTAAAAGATGTTTATAATCACAGTCCTGTAGCCACAGTTTTCAGACATTTTCAGACATTTTCTTCTTAATGTTTTCTGTGTCTGTATAACACCTTTTCTGCATTACCCTTTGGGTTATCATCTACCCCAATGGTATTCCCAAAGTGTCTAGCTCCAGTGATAACCTATTACATTTCTTCCCACAGAGCGGTATTCCAGTGGCATTTCTGGGATATGTCCATTAAAAGAGCTTTTCTCCATAGAATAAAGTAAATCTGTTTCCAGGTCTTTCTGTTCAGTCCACCACTTCAACATATGAATTTTTCTTTAGGATTCATGACATCTAAGAATCTCATGAGTCTTCTAGCCGTATTCAATGTAAAATATGTATTTAAAAAAATCAGAGGTCCCTAAAATCTGTATGGCTTCAACATTGATACCCTCAATCTTTCAAATTATAGTTTTGGGATTTGTAAAAATGGAACTATTTTGGTGGAGAGACAGCTTTTATTTAAATCCAGGTCTATCATTCTACCTTCCATCTCCATTATAGTCTGTAACAACCAAATTTTAAAATTGCTCTAATCTTTGCTCTTCATTAAACATAAAAAAATTGCTAAACGTATGACCAGTTTGATTGCTAAAACAATCTTCTAACTCTCCTCACATTGACATTGTGTTTAATTAAATTTTTGTTAAATCAATTAAGTCATCTTTATTCTGCCATGCTCTTTTCAGTGCTATGTCTGTCAATCTTATTCCCTCCCAAAGAATAATTTAAATACTCAAACAACAGAAAGTAAAACAAATCAACATTCAGCCTGTAATTCAGATTACGCTCCCTTCATTATCAATGTAAAAATATTTTAGCAGATACCTTTTTACCAGTCATTAAATATGACCATATAAACATTTGCACAGCTAAACTTCAGTGATGTCAGTTCCACTAAAGTACCATCTTTTATGGTATCCAGGCATAAAGTATGACTCCAGTATCCATAAGTATGACCCTGTACCACTGGCCCAGTAATCAAGGAGCCTCAATCCTCACCACTAGCACCAGTAGGGGATGTACATTGGGAGAATGTCAGGTACACACACAGTATTTCCAGATGCAGCTGCCTCCATGAAGTGCAATTTCCTTTAAGAGCACTCAGAAGACCACAGTCAGTTCGGGGCTGGTTTCTCGCTCTTTCTGAAGATCCCCAGTAAGACTCCCAGTAGCACAGCTATAGAGTTGAGATCTCAGCTGAGAGTCCAAGCCAAGACCATCAGCACCCTCTCTGTCCAAGCAGTGCTTCTTGTCCCTGCCCAAGTAGCTGACACACACACACACTTTGAGGTTTGATTTATATACAGACACACACAACTGGAAAAGGCTGGCACAGGTTTACTAGCTATGCCCCCTTCTTCTCAGACTATAAGGTATTTTTCAGTGCCACCAGCCAGCTCCTTATCAGCTACTTTAAGGCCCTTAACAAAGGGCGTCCAATATTACTGTGTAATGTTACTGTTAATACAAATGGTAGTCTGACTAAGAGCAAGGCTATTAGGAGTGGCCCACAGTGTCACCAAATAAATATTCAATTACTCTTAGAACTTAAATATGTCTCATAAAAATCAGCCACAATGAAATGTTTAAATATATTTAATAATAAAAAAGAACAAGAAAATACTCAGTATATAATTACAGTATCATCAGAGTTCAAAATCACAGGAAATACTCTTGGCCATGTCAAACCCAGATTTGATTAACCTAAGAACATTGCAGGACAGTTTCAAATAAATAAAGAAAAACATCTAAGTTAAGCTTTACTATATTCCTGAATATATTAGAGAATTACTATATCCTAGTTAACACTTACAGAGCAAGCAAGGCAGATGTGGTAAGTGGGTCTTCCAGCTGATGTTGTCAGGTCAAAGAAAATAAAGAATACTGTCTCTCAGAGAGTTTTTAAATTAATATCTCAAATATTACTCCTGGGATAGCTTGCAGGATGACATCACTTCTTGCCATCTGACTTTATCCCAGGTAAAACCCCCACTGATGCAGCTGGTAGCATTTAGCATCAACCTGTAAAAATACATAGACAAGGCTTTTCTTAGGAATAAGGCAGATCCTGGAAGTCATAAAACAATAAAAACACTTCCAAGACAATACAGTGGCCCTCTAGTTCTAGACATTGTCTGTTACTGCACTGAAACTGAAAGATAACATCCTTTTATTTTGTAGCTATAAAGTAATTTAATTTCAGCTATTTTTCTGAAGTTAATCTCTGGTGTTCCAGTTTCCATTGTTAAAAATATATGCATCTAAACAGTTGCAGTAGTGCAGGTACATTTCTGTTCTAATCCAGTAGGGTACACTGTGGTTACATCTTTAAGCTCAGTACTTTGTAAAACACCTTTTCAGCACACACTTCTGTACCAGCAAATATACACATAACATACAGATCTAATACAATTCTAACACAAGCATCTTACATGAAGGTTGCTGACATTCACAAATGACATATAACCATTTACAAAATTACAGACAGCTGTGCTGGCAGTATCTCTCTTTGTCACACTTCTATATAAATCATGTTGATATCCACAAATGACAGGGTCTATATTAAATCAGCGAATGCTTAAAACAGTGAACGCTGATTTATCATCCCTTTAAAAGCACAAACTGACAATCCCGAAGACACGGAACAGCGTCTTCTTTCACAACAGTAACCATCATAGATTTAGCCAATATTTAATGTTTCAGTTAATCAGCATATTACTTATTTATATTTAATTCTGGGAAAATCAAATTACTCAGTTCTGCCCCCAGGCAATTTGATCTGTATTCTAAAATTAAAATTGCACTACAATAGAACTAATGAGGTGCCTTAGAGTTTAAACTGAAGTTCTGTTTGCATTACTTGCATTAAAGTTCCCCTGACTTTCAATAGTCAAGACTAAGATTGCATTTGTTGAAAGTAAAAGTTGAATTACATGTAATGAAAAGAATAAGAAAGAAGTAAAACATTACTGAAGAAAAATAACTAATAAAAATGAAAATTCTTCACCTTCTGTAGTCCCAAAATTCTCATAAACAATCCATTCATTTTGCAGTGTTATAAATTACTTCCCAACGTGCATATTGTCAACAAATACTAACACTCTCCCTGTATTGATTTAATTTTCAATACCATCTTTATCCAAATAAGTGTTTGAAGCAGCCAGGCACTGTCAGAGTAAACAGTAGATATGATTTTAGAAAATCAATGCTTGTAACTGACCGGGCTCCATCTTGGTAACTCAAGCAATACAAAACCATATATTAGTTTGATTTCTGCTGGAATGCAGTGTATAATTTCAAGATGAGGTGTATCCATGTTCATTTATTAATATGCAGGCTTCTTTGTATAGAAATTATAACAGCATTTTCTATTGTATGATGCAATAATGATGTGGTATGAAGCAGAGGAGGGGCAAGGAACTTCTGAAGCTTTCTTTGGAGAGGATTTCCTGAAACACCCCTCAGAATACAGTTAAAACTTCTTTTCAAATAAGATGAGGTGTTGTCTGTTAGCTTTCCTTTTTGTGAGTGTGCAGCCATACTGCTGGCGATAAAATGAGAATGCGGTAGATGACTGGCTTCACATTTTTTGGCAGTGTCTCAGATTAGACGTTTTCAAAAAAATACCTAAAATCAGTTTCTGAAGCTCTGCAGCTGGGGTCAATCTCTTCCTGAAGATGCTGATGTTATGTCATAAAGAAGTGAATGTGTTAAATAAAAAGGGGCATTATTAGACTTCTAATGTTAGCTGAAAAAAAGTCCAACACAAATAGTACCAAGTTTGTGCTCAACAAAAGGTCACTTGTCAAAGTTAGTGGAAGATTTGATGGATATTGAGGTACTACAGAAAATCTAAACATGAATCAAAAGACACTGAAAGACTGGCCTTCATGGACTCATAACAAACTGAACTAACAGGATTGTCGTGTTTCTGTTGCTGAACCATTTGATTTGTCATGTTGTCACAATAACTAAAGATTTTGTCTTATTTCATTGGGATGCATAGGGTGTTGATGCTGTGAGTTTATTTATTATTCTAATTAGAAATGTGTTATGGTATTTTGAAATATAATTGTACACTACTAACCTCACATCTTAACTGAAGTCAAATCAGTTTAACCTAGATCCCTCAAACCAATTCAAATCATTGTTTTCTAAATCTATGAAACTGGAAGGATTAACATAGAACTTAAGTATGTTTGTATTGGTCTTACTATTTCAATTTAAAGGAAGGTAAGCTGATAGAGAGAGTGTCCAAAGGAGGTAAGAAACATCTACCTGTATTCAGACACAAGCTGAAACTGCATTTAGGCACAGACAGAAGTCTGATGCCTGGATGTTAAGTGCAAGAAAGTCAGACAATTAAAGCATCTTGAAATTGAGAAGTATCCTGAACAGATTGACCCTACAAGTCTTCAGTCTCAAATTCACTTCTCTGTGAATGAAAAGCTGGTGCTGCAGTGGAAGGGGGGTGTATGTTGATTATTGAAGTGTGTGTGTGTGTGTGTGTGTGTGTGTGTGTGTGTGTGTGTGTGTGTGTGTGTGTGTGTGTGTGTGTGTCAACAACCATATTTTTGTTAACATGACTGTACATCCCTTGTACACACACATACTGCATGAGGCTAGTTTATAAGGTGAAATGGGTGTTAACTTAACACTTTGGAATGTCTAACTGCACAATAAATCAATTCAGTCTTGTGATATTACTCTTGTAGTGGAAGACATTATGACTGTAGGGATCCAAACAGCTGAAATCCAGTTCTTGGAAATTAATTTACATATCCTCAAATTTGGCATTGTTATATTTGTATGACATACCGAAGGTCAGATGTTGGCTTTCTTTTTCAAGCCTGTATGAATTCAAAATTGGAGCACAGTAGCAAGTTTGGTATAGAAGGTATTCCCTCGGCAAAAACGTGGTCCAGTATAATAGTGATGTATTTCAGTTATCCTATTTCAGTATTTCATTTGGATGTACTGGGTTTGACAGTATGGATCTGTTTTTTGGCTATTAGGCACCAGTATTTTTCTTTTTGATGGGCAAATGTACAGATTGAATATAGAAAAAAACTTTGACAATTGTACATAGCATGTGCATATATATTTGAGTGTGCAACAACGTTTTTGAAAGATCTGAATACATATATACATGGGAGCCCTTCATTTGTTAGATCTTTCAAATGTTTGAAACTCATATGGCCGATACCATATGAGTGAACGTTTGAAAAGCTGACAAATGATAGCGCAGATCCCGCTACAGTGTGGGACTGGGAAATTCCCCTTTTCATGACTGTAGTGCGATCTCGGAGTGAGAATATTTAAGTAGCAGGGGGTATGGGGGGGTGCAGTGGGGCTTGCCCCCCCCCCCGCATAACACAGTTTTATTATGTTTACAGGTAGGTAAATGGTGCTATTTCAGGATGTCGGTCTTTCGGAATGTCGATCATATGGTGCCGGCCATATGAAAGTCGACATTCTGAAGTAGACCCATATACATACATATTTATAGGGAATGTATAGTTTATCGCCAAGTGATACATTGATGGTATGTTCCTAACATAGGGAGAAATGCTAAGGAACTAATTGATTTTAGCATATGAGTATAATGATTTGCATGTGTGTTAGGCTATGTAGCATGACACAACTTGTATGTCATTTCTAGTTGATTGTCTTTCTACTTACTTACATATCATATGCAATTTGTACTATTTATTTTGATGTAATTATGTTCTCATTATGAAGAATGAGCTTCCTGATTTTAAAATATGTATTTGTGTATTTTTTCTTTAGTTACATCACAGGGTCTGCATATATTAAGTGTAATAAATGTGTGTGTGTTTCCTGTATGTTCTGATGATGCAGTTGTAGTGACATACTGTTAACAGTGGGTAGGCATGTGTTTTGTGGGCTGCAGCAGAGTTCATCAAATAATGCAACACAGACAGCCGCATAATCAGTCAATAAGACAATAAATCAATTTATAACCAAATGTAATTATTTTAAAGAGAAAAGAAATAAAACAAAATGGAACAGTGTGATATGCGTGCTAAAATGCATAGTGCTTGCCATTCATGTCAAAGATAGCCTTACAATAAAGTATTTATTCCATCGCTAATTTATTAAATGCGTAACAAACAGAAATAAACTGTCTGAATAATCTGTGCATCTGTGAAGATAAAGGTGATGATGGAAATGTGATTAAGATGGTGAAAATGGAATGGAGGTGATGATGATGATGATAGTGACATCGATGAGATGGGATGATGAGGGAGAGGTAATGAAAATGATTATGAATATGTGATGATGATGATGCAATGTGGATGATAGGGATGATGAAGGTAATGATGAATACATAATGAAAATAATTTTATGATGCTCATGTATGTGAAGCTGATGAACATGCATTGAAGATGCAATGACAAATAGTTGATAAATATTAAATGAAGATGATGAAGAACGGAATGAAAATGGAGATGAAGGCAATGGATATGTGATGACGGTACAGTGGAGGTAATAAAATGAAGGCAAGCAGGACAACTGAATGTCAAAGAAGAGGAGGCAGTGAAAATTATTAATATGATGAAGATGATTATGAAATGGTTATGAAGAAAAGGCAATGATAATGATGAAGATGACATAATTGTCTTCACTGACACCCTCATCTTCCTTAAATTTTCATCATATCATCTTCCTCATGTCTTCAACATCAGTATTATCTTCAATATATCTTCATCTTTATTTTCAATGTCATCTTTATTGCATCATCCTTGTCACATCTTACCCATCTTCATCATCATTACATCTCCGTCTTCATTGCAATTTCATTATAATTGTATTTGTTGCATCTCCATTATATCTTTTTTTCCACAAATGCAAGATTATTCCAAAAGTTTTAATTCCAGCAATAATTCATTCAATGTATAACACTGAAAAACACAAAAATGCACTTTTTGTCGGGTTATCATTGAGGTGAATCACCTCCCCCTAGTTTTCTTCCTAACAGAGATTATTGTACGGTATACAACTGTGTACTGCAGTGTTGTCTTTTGCTATTGCACTGTAAGCCAAGCATTACACTTTACTAGGACTCTTATTTTATTTTGTTCCATTTTGTTTATGTTACCTTTTACTTGTATATAGCTACATTTAGCTATTTATTGATGTATTGTCTGCTACTATGTTACTAGGTTGGAATCAGAAAAAAATAACTGATAACATGGCAAAAAGAAAAAGTGACAGAGAAAAGTAGTGTAGTGTGACCCAAAAACTGATTAGCTCTGCAGTAGGAGTGACATTATGCAGTAGAGTAAGACTAATTAGAGAATTCACTGGCAAAAATTCAACAGTTTGCATAATGACTGGCACAGAGCAATAGCAGTCACATGACCATATAAGCCCAACAGTATGCTTGCAGTGATGCACATTTACCACAGGTGAAGTCACTCACCTCTATAGCCACTGTAGTGGTTGATCTCAGCCACTGTTGGGCCTCTGTTTATAACCAAACAGTTATCTGGCATTGCCAATCGCACCAGGACATGTTCAAGTCTACCAATGCAGGTGTCCTGCCACTGGTCCACCAAGACTGTCGCCATATCCTCCACCTTCTGCGAGGTGATATACCAGGATCCACAAGAGGACCCCCTGATGTGGTGCTTACACACCTCCCCACCAGAGCTAGACTAAAAAAGGTCACCCCTACTTGATGACATGCAGACAGGTTGGCCTAGTGACTGATATGGACTCGATAGATTACAGCAGGAGATGCACATGATGCAGTGGCTGCTGCAACTCCATCGTGCACCTGTCATGGTGGACACTGCATAGAATATGAACATAATGGAGAGAAGCAAAATTTTGAAAGACAAATGAAAAATACTGCGATATACAGAGAGAAACACAAGAAAAAGAGTTGTCAGTAATATGTATGGCATTAGTTGGTGGTTCTTTCCCTGGAGGAGGAAAATGCTGTTAATTATGCAGCAGCAAACCAAATACAATATACAGCCAGAAAACCTGTAGTACAGCAGTATGTGTACTACAACGGTCAAAATTAAATGCCAAGTAAGCAGTTTGCCAGTGTGACTATGGCATGTGAACAGTACACGAGTTTCACAGAGTGGCTGCAAGAGCCAGGGAAACTGGGCCAAGCAACCTCAGAATCTTGAAGTGTACAGGACAAAGAAACTTGTCATCAAATGGTGGACATAGCCTACCAGACAGTGCACTGTAGCACCCTGGAGACTCTGCTGTGGAGTCACAGTCACAGGTGTCCAACCATATTACACAGGGGCCATGATGACAGTAATGTGCATGACATAGGACAGCCACCATTAAACATCTCCTCACAGCCAAAGATGTGCCAGGAGTAACTGACACTGGAAAGGAAGTTGGAGTAGACAGTGGAAGACTAAGGCGTGATAGTCTTTCCAGGGTACCATACATAAAAGGCAGGGGTAAGTACATGGACATGACACAATAGGAAATCAAACAAGTGAAGTGGAAGATGACACCTGGGATGGTGGTGGAACATCCACTTTCAGCCCAGACCCCATCACCATGCCTCCTGTAGGAATGCCAAGGAGTACAATGGATGGTAAAACAGGATGGCCTGTATTGACAAAGTATGTAACACATAATGCAAATCAAAATGGAATGCAATGGTTAAAATAAATAGCAGCAATGCATAAAAATAAACAATTATGAAGGCCAATAACAAATATCCAGCTACAACATCAATTGACATATGTATCCCAATGCCTGGCAGTCTTATGTGATGTATCTGGTAAATCATCTTATTGTCCTCTACCTGACCAGGTGCTGAACAGAAAGCAAAATAAAGATGCTGATGGCCCCCAAGTCCTTCATATAGCCAAATATTTATGCCTACCTTAGTACAACTATACACTTTTTAGTAGCAGTTATTGTAATGCTCAGGTTCACTATCCCTAGCTTCCTCTTTATACTAGATATGAATGCCATGATGGCACCTCTTTTAGTGGCTTTATCAGTGCCTAATTTCCAGAGAGGGTGTTTCTCATGTTATTACTCATGTTCCTGACAAGACAATGGTAGTTCTCTATTGTGTACAGCTGACTCTCTAAAAGGATTCCCCCAACAAGTGGTCCTGGTGGTGGCTATGCAGGAAGCATAGAGAGTTTATTTTCCTTCCTGCATCATGTAGGAGCCCTTCCACACTATGCACACACAGAATTGTTGGCTGCTTCACAGCTTGCAGTCTAGAGGGAAATGGAAGCAGACTGACATGGATGCATGTTGCAGGTGTAATGTGATGCACATCACAGCTTGCAGTCTAGAGGGAAATGGAAGCAGACTGACATGGATGCATGTTGCAGGTGTAATGTGATGCACATCAGGCATTCAAGCAGCATAATGGAGACCAGTGCCACCATCTAGTTGTGCATTGCCAACAGGCGTGCTAGGGTGGCTGTGTATGTGAGTGTGGGGGGGAATTGACCAATTGCTATTGGCCTCAAACAAGCCATGTTAGTGTCCATGCTTATGGCCCAGTCCCCCAGCCATCAGGCTGATTAAGAAACCTATGTCCTGTAAGCCATGGGCCTGCTTTGTTCTCTCTTCGTTATGTATACATGGGCAGTCTAGGGCTAATATACAGTGCATCACTTGTGTGATTCAGACATTTACCCTAACTTCCATCTTTAGCAAAAGTATCACTCTATGAGCCTTGGAACTGCATGATAAAAACAGCCATGGACATCACAGTGCTCACTGTACTACAGAATTGTCACTTGAATAGCAAGTGAAATATTTCTGACTATTTCTTAGAGCCTACAGAGGAAAGAACCACTCTGCAGCTGCTGTAATCTGACCTACAGCTTACCTGCTGACAGATGTGGTAGGAGACTACATGGAGGTTTGTGATGGAACTCTGTAGTACATATCCATAGTGCTCTACAGATTACTGGAATGTGTAACATGATAAAATACATAGGCCATATGCATGTGGGAAGATTAACTGAATAAATGTAATACTTTTTTTTGTGGAACTGCATCTCCATAGCCACCTGCTGACATGTCTGTGAGGATCACAAGGACTATTGCATAACGGGATGACTGAGAATAGGGCATAGCTGCAGGCAACATTAGCCCTCCAGGGTACTGTCTGTAGGTCTTTATTAGGTGCAGTATGACCCCTGGTATGCAGCTCAGACAGAAAAGACTGTGTTGAAAACACATTGTTTAAGTATGTGGATCAGATATGGAATATTGTGGACAATGTTAGTAGGAAGAGCACAGAAGATAACATATACCGGTTGAATATGTGGAGCAAGTGATGGCTGAGTTTACTGGGTACAGGTGCATGTAAGATGCTGACAGGTTGTGTGGCACAACAAAATGCATCCTCATGTTGCTATATTTGCCTTCTAAGGGACCTGTTCCATGGTACTAAAGTAAGTTAGTCATGACAACTTATAGTGGTACAGCCACATATGTGTGTGAACACTGCATCTGCTGTTGTGTATATTATGTGTGTACTCACTGACTGTAGCTGGATGTCCACATATTTAGACTGAGACTTGAAGCCTAAGGAGAAAAAGCACACAGATAAGTTCTCCAAAGCAGAGATGGAAATTCTACTGAAAGCTCTCTATCAACACAGACAGTGGAGACTGGACACAGATAAGAGTGGCCAGGCCTTCCATGACTGTGTGTGTGTGCGCGTGTGTGTGTGTCTGCGTGTGTGTGCACGTGTGTATGGCAAGAGGTGGCAGCAGTTGTGGCTGCAGTTGAAGTAGTCCATCAGGTCCATTGCAGGGCCAACACTGTGATCCTGACTGGATGCATAATCCCATTTCCTTGTTGCTAATTTATCAAGTTGGCATTACCTTATGTCACTAACACAACTGTGCTATAAGATGAGAGATACTCAACACCACATCTCTTATACAGGCAAATCTGGGATGCAGGCTCAAAGACATCTCATTATGTCTGTTTATTTTGTTTCTACAGCTATTATCAATATGACTGGTGCATCCCAGGGTGGTGGTTTGGTCACATGTTTCTAATATTACACACATGGATGATTATCTGACTCCTGTCACATGTGCTATAGTTAGAGTCCTCTAACATGGAATGGGGCATGCCTGAGGTTGGTGTTACATTGGACACCAATGTTGATGATGACATTACAGTAGTGCAGTCTAAAGGTAAAGTATTTGTCATCAACTGTGACTGCAGAGGCCACACTACCACCCACATCCAGTGACCACACCATCACCTCTCCAGAGTTCATGAAAGGAGAGGTCAGAGGTCATGTCTGACAACCTTATTCAGGGTGTGCCCAAATCCTTGTCCATGCACCTGCAACAAGGGTGTAGAGGTTGGGAACAGACGGCTAGTGGCTGTCACCACCATGTGACCCAGACATGGGTGCAACAATAAGCATTACACAAATGAAGTGCAGGTAGATCATCCAGGCAGAGGCAGAGAAAACCACCACCATGCCAAAGATGGTTAGTGTAATGAGTAGTCTATATGATGATGTACATGAGGGTTTTCAATACCTGGGCTGCATGACTGGCATAATGGATAAGCACCTGTTTGTCACTTCTGCCTCCCTGAGTTCATCTGCCTCCATGCCTCATGCCCATTGTTAATCTACCTCCACTGTGGGTACACTGCATGGAGAGGGGCAATTCACGTAGTGCTACCTTCCCCACTCCACCCACCAGAGGTGTGGTTGGTGAAGCATGGTATAGACACACGCAGATGTGTAGTACATATCAATTAGGCACTTGCAGCAGCTAGTTGGTTGCAGTCTCATGGTTTGCCATTGCCATTGCCTATGAATTTTGGTGCCGATGCCATTCAGTGAGGGGATGCACCCATTCCTGAGGACATTCGCAGTCTGCTTCCTTCACACCTGAGGCTCCACTACATCCATCACACATATAAATACATGGTCCATCTACATGTGCTGGAGCAGGTTCCTGTCAAACAATCGAATGGGCAGATTATCGAAACCCATATGTTCGAACACATATGATTGACAAATCAGTCAATTGAACTGTTCTGACTGAGAAGTATTTTTTGTGTTGTATGTGGGGTTTTGCATTTTTAATTTTTTTTTTGACAGACTATTGTCAATCATATGGGTTTGACGATATGGGTTTCAATGGTCTGTCTGTCTGATCATTTGATATAGATCTGTGCTGAAGCTATGTCTACTAGAATCTATTCTGAACAACTACCCAATCTTCCTAAGCACAGCCCCCTCTTAAGGAAGCACTACTCCCTTCCTGCTGGGTATACCCAGCTCCCCACAATCCCCTGACCATATCACACATTCCCTCCCACATCATTACTTAACCACCCCCCACCCTGTGCCTATGCTGATTAGTGTCACTGTGCCTTCCCTCTATGCAGATACTGACAACTATGCCCTACCATCACCAGGAATTCAGGAGATATCCTACAGGAAATCTATTCAGTAGTGTTTAAAGAAATTTAGATGGGATGGTTAAACATTTATTATTGAGGATAATGACTGCACAGTAGAAAATGAAGATAAGCATACCTCTCAACTGTCCAGAAGTTTGCCTCACATTTTTGATCTATTCCTCATAAAATTTGTAATGTTCCAGCAAATCACTGGAATGATCTAAATAATGACATACATTGAAGGACATTAAACGGAAAGATCCTAACAATGCCTTAGCAGCTCACATAGCAAAATATCCCTCTCATTACTTTGTATTCAAAGCCGTAGAGGCAGTTCGCCAGACTATAAGAGGAGGCGATGTTCAGAATCGCACAGAGTTAAGAGAAACATCCTGGATAATTAACTTAAGAGCAAATAGGTTACCAGGTTTGAATGCCATTGTGCCATTAAAACCTATACTCAGGAGCAGAAGGAATATGATTAGCAAATTTACATGAATGTTGTCTTATTCACATAATGTTTTTACATCTACAGCTATTAGTTTTCCTATACACAATCCTATAATACAGAGATGCATTGCCCCTTTAAGGAAATCATACCTTTCTGTCAGCTGACCTCTGTTTGGCTTGCTACAAGGGTGTGTCTTAGAACTAGATGATGAATGGTTGAGATGTTTTTTAAATACAAAGTTTAATAGTCCTTTTTATACGATCTGAAGAAGGCATATTTGCCAAAAGCGCTTATCGGAAGTTTGAGGACTGTTTGATTTATGCTATAGTCCTTTATTCAAAGTCTTGGTTTTATTATTAAAGTTTTATCGCCGCGGTGGACATCAGGAGTTTCTACAGTGTTTGCTTTTTTCTCTTTCTCGTTGATGTTCTTTCCAGTCTAAGGAAGTTTTTTACTTACATTTCAGTTTCAGACTTCAAATCCTTCAGAAAATGTATGTTAACACAAACTCTGTTACTCTAGCAACTTTGTAAGTTTATAAGAGCAATATTTAAAATCTGTCCCTGTTTTGGGACCTTTGTCCCTCCCATTTTTTCAAGCTTTATCGAGATTTCTTGTACTAAGAGATTGAGAGGTATGATAATTAGTAAGTAAAAGATAGAGCCCTGTAAATGGAAAGTGCCTCTTGTGTTATAGGTTCATAAGTAGTTACTACGTGACCATTTGTTACTTGTTGGTCTTAGCAGGTGTCATATACTGCTATACTCTGTATGGACACCTTTAGTATATTAGAATGCATGCTTTAACAGAGAGAGAATTTATGAACATACATATGGCATTGCCAAAGGACATCAACATTGCTATAGACAAGTGCAGTCTGCACTAGATTGAGCAGGACTTCTCATTCTAGTTATTGCAATTTATCGGTACAAATATTAGGGAGGAGAATTTGGGAGCTGAATTGTGGGTGAATGAATCTACATGGCAGTATCTTTTGAATGTAATCAAATTGTCTGGTATATATAACAATTTATTTTTATTTATTTTATTTTATTTTACATTTGTTGACCGGGATAGTCTGACTGCATACATGTCCATTTTCAGCGGAGGCCCGGGGAGAAAAGCTCCAAGATAATAATACACTTAGAACATTTAGCCAATGCTAGTTTCAAGCAGATTACACTCATAAGCTATATCAGCATTTAGCACATATAGTACTAACTTATTATAAAACACTTATTTTAAAACAAATTTAGCAATATATCATTTCTGTAGCATTTGACTACTTAAAAAATAATCATTTATATGACAGTTTACTCATGACTTCATGAACTTGGATTTGTTCATTAATTTCTTTAATTTTTAATTGAGCGATCAAGGGAAGTGGTTTATGTGATATATAAATTACAGCAAGGCAATGTGTTTGATTTTATCCTAAAAACAAGTCAAGTTCATTCATCTTGGCATGTTCTAATTGCTTTTATTTTACTTCATTCGTTTACTGTTAACATGGTTTTCCATCTAACCTGTTAACCTTGCAAATTCAGTTCATAAAGTTTTTTCACTATATAAATTAGTTTTTATAATCATCTTCCTTTTTGAATGTGATAATTAAAGTCCTAAAATAGTAATGGAAAAGAAGCACCTATGGTTCAGCAAAAACAGAAAGAGACTGACCTACTTAGAGAAAGCAAATGTAACTGAAACTCAAACAAGTGATTATAAAGCTAACATAGAACGTCAGATAAGTTATTTTCCCTTAACTGCATTTAACATTTTATTACATTTTATATTTTCGCTGCATTTTGTAGTTATTTGTCATCGGGCCTAGGTCATCACTGAAAAGGCTGCTATGGACCAGTCCACTTACCTAGTTAAACAAATAAGTAAATAAATAAATCTGTAATAACTGAAAAAAAAAAGGTAACAATAGTAATTTATTGCAGGAATTGTAACAAATAGAAAGTAGGAGGTAAATATGTATAGGTATTTATTAATGTATATCCTCTTTTTTCACCAAGTTATGGATGAAGGAGGCATTATCTTATCAAATACTAACCTAGCAAAACTCCTGGATGAGCTTTACCACAGCTCCAACAGGAAGCAACGTTCCCTTTCTCTCTTTCCTTCACTTTGCTGAACCAACAGTATTTACCAGGGGTTCTGCAGGAGAGTAATTCAGGCACTGCAGATTGATGACTTACATTGATCCTATAAGATATATATATATATATATATATATATATATATATATATATATTTTTTTTTTTTTTTACATATTTATTTATTGACATTTGTTTACCGGGAAAGTCTAACTGGGTAATAAATACCCATTTTCAGCAGAGGCCAAGGGAGAAAAGCTCCAGTGAGTCAAATAAAACATAAGTACAAATGTAATAATTAAAAAAGCATATATACATACAGTTTGATAGTGGAATACATAGGATAAAATTAGGAGACACCAGTGATATAAAAATAAATAAATAAAAAGATTAAATACAACAAACAGCATCTGTAAAAGTATTGGAAGTATTGTCCACTATGCTAGGAAATTAAAAATAAAAAAGATACAAGTCAGACCTAAGAGAGGGGGCAGGCATTTGTTGAAAGGTATAGGTAGTGTGCTGAAAGGTTAAATTAGTAAGAATGTAAAGTTTTTTTTAACATAGATCACACAGGTGAGGTGCTTGGGCATAGCCATGAGTTAGTGAGAAGGTGTGTGTGTGTGTGTGCGTGTGTGCGTGTGTGTGTGTGTGTGTGTGTGTGTGTGTGTGTGTGTGTGTGTGTAAATATATATAAAACAAAGATGTCCAAGTCCAAACACCAAATTCCAACAATGGCAAACTAAAAAAATAGTAAAATTGGAACAAGGCAACCACAGATGAGATTAACTTTATTAAAACACTATAAAACTCTATTTTTACATGCACACATGCTAGATAGATAGACAGACATAGATGAACAGAGTTTCATTATGGTTTTGTAACACTACTTTCTTGACATTGTCCATTTAGAACACAACAGACCATAAGGTGAAACAACACATAAACAAGTTAACAACAAAGAAAAAAATATGTTCCAATAATCCTGAAACATATATTTGCAGTGGATATAAAAAGTGTACACATCCCTGTTAAAATGCCAGGTTTTTGTGAAATAAAAAAATGAGACCACAATAAATCATTTCAAAACATTTCCCACCTTTAATGTGACCTATAACCTGTACAATTCAATTGTAAAACAAACAAATCTGTTTGGGGAAAAATATAAAAAATAAAAAAAACCAAATAAGCTGGTTGCATAAGTGTGCACACCCTTAAACTAATACTTTGTTGAAGCACCTTTTGATTTAATTACAGTATTCAGTCTTCTTGGATACACACACACCATCAATTAAAGAGACTCTGATTAACCCCAAATAAAGTTCAGCTGTCCTAGTAGGACTTTCCTGACATTTACTCAGTTGCCTGTTACAGCAGAAGCCATGGTTTGCAGAGAGCTTACAAAGCATCAAAGGGATCTCATTCTTGAAAGGTATGAGTCAGGAAAAGTGTACAAAAAAAATTCCACAGCATTGGATATACCATAGAACACAGTGAAGACAATCATCAAAAAGCTGACAAAATATAGGACAACACTAATGTTGCAAAGAACTGGACATCCCTACAAAATTGAAGAAAAGACAAGATGAAAACTGGTCAGGGAGGCTGCCAAGAGACCTACAGCAAGACTGAAGGAGCTGCAACAATTTCTGGCAAGTACTAGTTGTGTACGGCATGTGACAGCACTCTCCTATATTCTCCATATGTCTGGACTATGAGGTAGAGTTGCAAGACAGAAGACTTTTCTTACACAGAAAAACATCCAGGCCTGGCTAAAATTTGCAAAACAATACATCACTTCCCCAAAAGCATGTGGGAAAATGTGTTATGGTCTGATGAGACCAAGGTTGAACTTCTTGGCCACAATTCCAAAAGGTGAATTTGGTGCAAAAACAACACTTCACATCACCAAAAGAACACCATCCCCATAGTGAAGCATGGTGGTGGCAGTATCATGCTTTGGGGTTGCTTTTCTTCAGCTGGAACTGGGGCTTTAGTCAAGGTAGAGGGAATTATGAACAGTTCCAAATACCAGTCATTTTTGTCTCAAAACCTTCAGGCATCTGGTAGAAAGCTGTAGATGAAGAGGAATTTCACCTTTCAGCACAACAATAACCCCAAGCATACATCCAAATCAAAAAAAGAACGGCTTCACCAGAAGAAAATTAAAGTTTTGAAATGGCCCAGTCAGAGCCCAGACCTAAATCCAATAGAAAATCTGTGGGGTGACCTGAAGAGGGCTATGCACAATAGATGCCCTCGCAGTCTGACAGATTTGGAGTGCTTTTGCAAGGAAGAGTGGGCAAATATTGCCAAGTCAAGATGTGTGCCCTGCTGATAGACTCCTACCCAAAAAGACTGAATGATGTAATTAAATCAAAAGGTGCTTCAACAAAGTATTAGTTTAAGGGTGCAACTTATGCAACCAGCTTATTGTACATTTTCTATTTTTTATATTTTTTCCTCTAACAGATTTGTTTGTTTTTCAATTGAATTGTACAGGTTATAGGTCACATTAAAGGTGGGAAAAGTTTTGAAATGATTTATTGTGGTCTCATTTTTTATATCACAAAAAACTGGCATTGTAACAGGGGTGTGTAAACTTTTTATATCCACTGTGTGTGTGTGTGTGTGTGTGTGTGTGTGTGTGTGTGTGTGTGTATATATATATATATATATATATATATATATATATATATATATATATGTATATATATATATATATATATATATATATATATACGATGAAAAGAAGCTTGATAAAAGTAAGATAAACCATATATATATATATATATATATATATATATATATATATATATTTATATAGATATATATATATCCATATATGGGTCTACTTTGTATAACCGAACTTCCGATTCACCGACACACAATTTACCGACCCCAAATAACCGAAAACACACAACACCGACAAACACCAACAACTCAAAAAACCGAACACCATTACACCGACACAAAAAACGTAAACTACACATTGCACACAATAACATATCCACTAACCTTAACCTAAACCCTAACCCTAACGTCCAACACTACCGCACACTTACCCAACCCGCACCCTAACCCTAACTCACATAACCCACCCCTAAACCTCAACACCGTCACTATCGCACACTTACCCTACCTGCACCCTAACCCTAACTCACTTAACCCACCCTAAAACATTAAGCCCGTCACTATCACACACTCACTCCACCCGCATACTAACCCTAACACACTCAACCCTTCCCTACACTACCCTACGTCACTATCACACACTTACCTTACCGGAACCCTAAGTCCGACACTACCGCACACTCACCTTTCCCACACCCTAACCTAAAATCCCTCACTTTCGTACACTTACCTGTCCGCTCCCCAATCCTAAATCCGTCACTATCGCACACTTACCGGATCGCACTCACACGTTGCCGTTGTCGGTCTTTCGGCTGTCGGAATATCGCCTTTTCGATCATCTACCTGTTCGGTCGTTCCGTCTTGATCTTCTGGGTGTCGGTGAAGTGGCGGTTCGGTTATTCGAAGTAGACCCATATATATATATATATATATGGTTTATCTTACTTTTATCAAACTTTTTCATCAAATTGTGAATTAACTGGCTAATTTATTCAATTCTCAGTTCATCAGTGCAGACCTTCAGTAACTTCAAGACAGGCTTACAATGGGGTTTAGGTAGTTTTCCCTTTTTCCTAATGTTGTCGGATCCCAGAGTTAGTATATATAAATAACAGGTGGTGATGAGAAACTGATCTTCACATGGAGGCCTGCAGGGGTTGTCCTGCTGAATATTTTTTTTTTAAGTTTTGAGGTCATCTTCTGGGGCAGATGACCACTGATTTTTGTGACTTTTGTAGTGTCTGTGATTTCAATTTTTCTTTTGTACATATACTTATACGTGAACAGCACCATATCCCCTGAGTAGTATGATATGGTGATGTCCTCTTTCTGCTGTCACGCCTAATGGCTGTAATTTCTTCATGAATCACAGATAGGAGGATGACAGAGAGCACCACAGCAACAGACTACTATGTAGAAAGATGCATAAAGCATGCTTTTCTGTACAGAAATTCTGTATTATACTGTGCTGCTTCTCAGCTATGCCGCAATGCACAGTGCTGCAGAAGTTTGGCTGCTGAGGAAGTGTGTGAATTAATTTGGCATGAGAATGTTTTATACACTAATACGAAGTGATCCTTTCTGCAATTTATGAAGTACAAGAAAACATCGGTGTTATGGGACACAATTCACATCTATGACTATGGGTCCAGAACATCAGCATATCAGAACAGGATACAGAGGACATGCCCTCTTCTATGTATTATGTCTATGAACATCAGGGCTTGACTTCAGTGTGATACTCTTACCAAATTTCTAGATGTGTTGTTTTTTCACTTGCGATTGGTTGAGGTTATTTGTACAAAACCGCTAATCCTCATAGTTTTTAGTTTCTTTCTGTGGCAGGGTTCTTTTTGAAGCAAATGCACTTGCCAAATTGCAGTGCAACTTTATTTTTGAATAAGCCACTGTGGTGCAGCAGTTAGCATTGTCATCTCACAGCAAGAGGTTCTCTGGTTCAATCCTCAGCTGGGGTGCCTTCTGTGCTGAGTCTGTATGTCCTCCTTGTGGTCATGTGGGTTACCTCCAGGTGCTCCAGCTTCCTCCCACATCCCAAAGACATGCTGTAGGTAGATTGGACACTCCAAATTGGTCCTTTGCATGAGTGCATGCATGTGTGTGCCTTCTGTGGAAGGTTGGGTGCCAGGCTGGCAACTCGACACCGTAAAACTCTACTGCCAATCATGAGTGGACAGGTGATCCGCTGCGGCGACCCCTAACCAGGAAAAGACAAAAGAAGAAGAAGAAGACTTATATTTATTTGAAACATTCACTTCTTGCAACAGTCGGATGCAGTAACTAGTATGCAATGTTCCTACTGAGTATTAGACTGCATTGCTACTGAATGATACAAATTAAAGCAAAAATGGTACAGAATGGCATACTTTCAAAGCCTTGTATCCTTGTCATATTATTCCAAGGTTAATGATCAAATTACTCTCAACTATCCAGATTTTTGTCTCATATTTTCAGTCTTTTCATGATAAAATTTGTGGTTTTCTGGCAAATCATTGAAGATTGATGTCACTAGATAATGACAGGCATTTGAGTTTTAGACTTCATGCCCTTTGGAAAACTTCAGGCTAATAAATCCTGTTATTCTGTCAGCTGTCTAAATTTATAAGAGCAGTTTTTAAAAATTGTCCCTGTTTTTGGGCCTTCCTCCTCTTATTATGTTTGGCTTTGTTCAGATATCTTGCCCTATGAGGTTGAAAGGTATGGTGACATCTATTAGACACCATAAAGTCTTTGATTTATGTTTTCCATTCTTTAATTAAGACCACTGTTAATCATTCTGTTTTATAGAGAAGGGGGACAGACGCTTAGCTAGCAATTGCAGGGCTTTCATGGATAAAGATTGACATCAACATTCCACAAACTCAAGGAAATATGAGTTAGAACAAGGAAAGGAGAAAGCTGTAGGACAATGATATATTTTCTAAACCAAGACTGGCTTCATACTGTTGAGATAATGCATCATAAATGTTTTCAAAATTTATAACCTGCTAAGCAAATATATTTTGAAAAGGAGAATTTAACTGGCATTGGGCATTTAAATATTAATTGAGACTGATGTACTTTCCCTTAAAAAAAGCATTTCTCAACAGCAGACTCTGCGTAAGATGGGATGCAGCAAGTAGCAATTAAGTCTGAGTGATGGTTGGTGCATTTTGCGTGATTGTAATACAATGGCTTCCCAGTAGATGCTAGCAGTTTGTGATGTCATTCCATTATCTGGAGCATGGCTTTCTGAAGTATAGGGCTACATAACACTATAGGCATGGAAAGTTCTTTTTTACCACTATTATAGCCTCCTCTTGCACAGTCCTTAACACGTATCTCAAGTATAATTCTGGAAGGTATATAAACATGAGTCATGTACCCCTGTGCCTATATTTCTTACCACCCATTAAATCATCTAATGATTTTTTTCCCCTACAATTTTCCTATTAAACTTTTTGTTAGGTCAGTTCAATACATGCATTTGTAGCTGCAGAAATAATCCAGGTTAAATCCAGTGATTTCTTAGAAGTAGACTAAAATGTCCATGGTTTAACCAGGAATAGTAGCTTTTCCATAATGTTGTTCTTTTTATATGTATGCAGTTTTGGTAGTGAGCTATCCAAGAAGGTGTCAGCTTCATGGGATATGTATTCCAGACACCATGTTTTTTTCAGAAAGGGGGAGGCCACTTGTGGTCAGTCTAATCATATTAGGCGTTCTAAGGCAGTGCAGCAACTGCCTTATGCTAACTGACCGTTCACTGCTTTCACTGTTTCACAGCACAACCTGAAAGTGTTATAAATATTTAAGAAATATGGATGCAAGAGACCTACGACAATTATAATAAGATATTTTAGAGAGATATAAGAAATTACATGATTAGACATGGTGACGGGAAACTGAGAGGCTTCTTAGTATGAGAGATGATGTTCATATTATGTTTATAGAAGGAGAAAGGAAGAAGGGTGGGGAAAGGTAATTATAAGAAGAGTGCAGGACAGGATGCCTTCAGGTAGCTTAAGTGAGTAGGGAAGAAAAAAACAGGTAGAGGACAGGTCTGTAGAGATAATGTGAATAAGGTAAGTTAGTGGGAAAAAGCAAAAGAGAGGAGTGGAGTAGGAGGCTCGACAGAGTTGTAAAGCATGATTTAGGTTGAAGGGGTGAGAGATGTATAGTGAATAAGTTCTGCCAGGATTGGCACAGGACCAGGTCCAAGATTTTGTATAGTACTCTTTTAGGGAGCATTTAAAGGTGGGTAGCTTAGAAATCGCTCTGGTCGTTAGGGGTAAGAAGTTTCATTTTTTTTTAGTACTGAGTATGAATATAGGTTTTGTCCAGAGGATTTATTTGGTTTATTTATGGTGAGAAGTTGTCTGTCTTCTGATCTAAGAATTATTTTAGTGAAATGTATGTTGATTGAAGGGGTAAGAGCTGGGCAGCCTAATAGTTTGGATATGATTTTATGTATTGTTATAAGTTGAATGTAATAGATGGGGAGGGGGAGGGGGAGTTCCAGCCAGCTAAGGGTATTCAGACCTTTACAGTGATTGGTAAAGGATGATGAATTAGTAGCAAACTTGGCAATTTTGTTGTAGCATCTTTTAAGTTTTTTTTTTTTTATGAAGGATTGTAAATTGGTTAGAACTGGTGCTCCATAGAGTAGTGAGGGCAGAAGGTAAGTTTTGGCTAGAGTAATTTTTGTGGGTGTGCTCAGAAAATGTTTGCTTCTCCAAAGCATGCCTATTTTTTGATGGGTTTTCTTGATATTGCTTTGGATATGGAGGTCAAATTTAAGATCATCATCATCTATTATGACTCCTAAAAGTTTAGTATGCTGGACTAATTCAATTTCGGTGCCAGTTGCCAGGAAGATTTTAAAAGATGCTCTGTTAGGAGTGTCAGTTTTGGGGGTAAAGAGGAGGAGTTTGTATTTTTTGGGGGGTTAATAGGAGTTGTCCTTTTGTAACTCAGGTTTCAGTGCAGATTATAGCTTGTTGAGTGATTTCCCGGAGGTGAGTTAAAGTGTTTAAAAAGCAGATGATGGTAGAGTCATCTGCATATTGAGTCAAGGTGCCTTCACAAGAAGATGAATGTAGCTTATTGATAAAAATATTAAATAGCAGAGAGACATGGATGACTCCTGTGGAAATGGGAAGGTAATAAAAATGACAAATAGGACCAGCCCTAAGGTTAACTATTGCTGGAGGGGATCTATATCTAATTGCTGAATTTACACATTGCTGAATTCCACTTTACCAAGACCATTTGTTTGAAAGAACACTCAGCTGAAAACACACATTGCTGAACTTCATTTTGCCAAGTTATATATATAAATTGTTTCTGTCATATTTACTATGTAAAGAAAGGTGATTTGACTCAAGTCGTACACCATACCTGACTACATCATGGGGAACATGACAACGTACTCACCCAGAACTTTGGGTTGTGTCTACAATACGAAGGATGCTACAGTGGCGATAAGGAAATATATCCTTTTCCCTACTGTAGTGTGATCTCGGAGTTAGTATATTTAAGTAGGGGGGTATGGGGGGAGCAGGGGGGTTTGCCCCCCTGCATAACACTGCTTAAAGTATTTAATTTTAATTGTGTCAGAGAACAGGCAAAAGTATTCAAATGTGCAGTATATTAGCGTGATTGCTACTTTATTACAAATGTGAAGACTTCAGTAAATATAATCTGATAAATGAAGTAATACATTGGTTTAACTGCAATATTTTTATTTGTTTCATTTACTTTTTGGACTGTTTTGTGAAATTTGTATCACTGTGGCTGTGTTGAACAGGTTAAGGGTGTGCAGTTTCACGTTTGCTGGGTAAGTTTTTAGGTAATGTGTAACTCGGCAAAATGAATTTCGGCAATGTACATTTTTGGCTGAGTGTTCTTTCGGACAAATGGTCTTGGTGAAGTGGAATTCAGCAGTGTGTAAATGCAGCAATTAGATATAGCTCCATTTGGAGATATAAAATCCAAACCAATAAACAAAAAAAAAAAACTTCAAAAGCCATACACATTGAGCATATTCAATAATATGCCAGATTTATTCCAAAACAACCACGACCACAAACCTTTTGGGAAATGCCCTTCTTCAGTGTGTATATGATAAAATGAAATTCACATCTCCCTTTAAATAGTTCAAATTAAAACATGCAACACAGCCCCAATCAGAAAACACATTTAATTAACCAATTAGTTTTAAAATGCATTAAAATCAATTAAAATGTTCAAAGTTTAATAAATAAACATAAATATTAAATCCATCATAAAGGAATAGATTCTTGTATTCTGTTATCTACTTTACAACCATTTGTTTTTTCTTTAATATGGTTTTGACACTAACAGCTGTATTCAGACCTGGTGCATAGTCTGTTCTTAGCTGTATAAGCCATTCATATTCACAGATCTCCAAAGTATTATTTATATCACCACCTCCACTGTTTTTATATCTAGTGTCTATAACCCTAAAATAAAACCTCTGTTAAATGCTGCCTTCTCCTATGTGTTTAGCAAGTGCGTTACTATTTATCTTTCTTTGTATTTCTGATTTGTGTTCTATAATTCTATCCTTAGGTCTTCTTGTACATTTCTCTACACAGAAAGCGGAACATTTTATGTAGTTTGCCAAATAGACATTATTAGATGTGTTACATGTAGCATAACAATTAAATGGAGACTTGTTTGTTTGTTACAGGGTGTATGAACCCATTGTCTTTTTCAATATCCTTGCAACATGTGCAGCTGTAACAGGGAAATGTGCCTTTATTGCTAATTTGCTCATGAGTATGGCTCATCATATCTTTATAGCATAACCAGCATTTCAGACTAGGGCAGTTCCTATATGCAGAGTGTGGCTTATCTCCTATTTCAGGCATTGTTCCTAAAATACTCCAGTTTTTTGATATTATATTTTTAATCCCATCCAATTTCCTGTTATATGTAGTAATATATCGTATATAATCCTGTCTCGCATGGTGCACATGAACATCTACATCTGTATTATTAGCTGTAAAATATGGCCTGTCTCCATCCGGTCTACTATTCATAACTTCATTCTGTACTTCTTACAATAAGGTATCCTCATAACCCTGCTCTTTAAATTCTTCTGTCATCTCATCCATTTGACTAAGACATTGCATATCATCTGTATAAAGTGGACTGGCCCTTAATAGTTGACTGTTAACTATACCTTTAAATGTGTGTGGTGCGTGCATACTTTCTCTGTGTGTACCTATTTGCTTGGACTTCATTTCTGTAGATTGCAGTTGTAATATTATTCCCTTTCTTTTTCAATCTGATGTCTAATTAACATTATCTTGAGAATGTTCTACTGTAAACTGTAAAAAGCTAGTTCTTTGGTTTGAATAGTCAATAAAAGAATTAAAATCAGAGGATTCTCCACCCCATACCAAAAATATATCACCAACAAAATGTTTAAAGAAAAGTATTTTGTCTCTAAATATTTGTATGCAGTTGTAAACAAAATTATCTTCCCATTGTGCTACAGTGATATTGGCATATGTACTGGCTATGGATGCACCCATAGGCACAACTGTCTTCTGATGGTACACATGCTCATGAAACATGAAGATGTTATTATAGATGTGTCCATAGGCACATGCTCATGAAACATGAAGATCTTATTGTGGATGTACCCATAGGCACACCTGTCTTCTGATTGTATACATGCTCATGAAACATGAAGATGTTATCTTCTGATGGTATACATGCTCATGAAACATGAAGATCTTATTGTGGATGTGCCCATAGTTACACCTGTCTTCTGATGGTACACATGCTCATGAAGCATGAAGATGTTATTATTAAACACAATTTCAAGTAAATCACAGACTGTTTCAATTTCTCTACCAGGCATGTCTGTATGTTCACAGAGAAAGTTTCAAAAAGCTTCTATGCCATAATCAATAGGAATCATTGTGAACAATTATTTTATATCCAAAGTAGCAAAAATAAATTCACATTCTTTGTGAGTGTCATACCAGTCATATAGTTGAGATAAAAAGTCCTCAGTGTCTTTTCTATAGCTCTTCACCTTGGGTAGATATCTACTTAAATAAATTACTGTAAATATAGAGAAATTGGTTCAGTAAACCACCCACCTCCCGATACTACTGGTCTCAATGGTGAGTGGTCTAGGCTCTTATGTATTTTTGGTAGTCCATATAGGATCTGTGTCACTGGGCATGCAAATTGAAATAATTAAATAAATCAATATCAATATCATTGTTTAACTGTAATTTATAATTACTCATATTTACGTTACTTACAAACTTAAATACATCCACATTGTTAATTCCAATAAAAGTGTTCACATCACTTAAAAACTCAAACATGTATGTATCATATGCTGCCCTGTCTAGCATGACTATGGCTCCACCCTTATCTGCTTGCTTTATAACAATTTCTTTATTATTTTGTAGTCTCTGCAAGGCTTCATTTTCATGAATTGTGAAATTATAATTCTTCTATCCCCCTGTGCATACCATTCGGGCATTTCGTGTTCACATATTTCATTAAATGCAGTTACTAATGGGCAGCCAACAGGTACAAAAAGAACAGATTTCGTACATACCTGGGAAGTAGTACATAGTCTGAAACTCATTTTTAAAGACTCTAAGGTTTCTTGCAAACACTTTCATGTCCGTCTGAGCATTAACCACTGTATCACTGTTTGAGGGGATAAATTGCAGTCCTTTTTGTAACAGAGATGTATCATGTTCCATTAGTTACAAACTTGATAAACTAATGATTGATTCTTTAATTGCCTTAATGCCTTGATTTGCTCTGAATCTGTGGTCCATTTATTCACCATCTTGTTCTCCCACCTTCTCTTTGCAGTAGTCTGCCTCTCAAAGGCTCCATGGTCCTTGTTTCCATGGCTTCCAGTAGTTTTAGTTGCAGAAGTACTGGGTTCTTCTGAAGTCATCTGAGGGTTGGGATCTACCATTTGCAATCATAGCACAGGTGACTCCTAATCATTCTTCCGATGTATTTAAATGAGTTATTTGTGCAGAAACAGTACTGTGTGTTACAACATTTGGCAGATTGTCATTATTTGATGTATATGAAGCAAAACTTTGATGAAGCAAACACGGCTGAAAACTACAGGCATATGAATGTCTATTAATAAAAAGTAAGTGCTTTCACATCCTCTCCTAGACGTTTCCTCAGACTTTATCAATATACAAACAATTAAACAGCATTTAAATACTCTTTCAATTATAACGCTACTAATGTAATTAATTCATGAATATAAACTAACCAGTTAAATCCTATAAACGATTAAAAATAATTCCTGCTACACTTCTAAGAAAAAAACATATGAATCCAATGCATAAGAATGCAATATAAGATATACATGACATAACATAAATTAGCAAATATTAAAATACACAGAAAATGTTAAAAATCCCACCAAATGACTTGAACGTCATATACTATAAACAAGAACACCATAAATACTACCAAAACTAAATACAATTCCTGATTGAAAAACAGATTAAAGGAAAACTCCACCCTAGAATACAAAATGCTGTTTTTTCACTGTCTTTGTTTCCTGACCTATTTTAATACCTCAAAATCACTCTAAGTGCTTTATTATAGCAATAACCCATGCCTGGGTGTGGGTAATGCGGGATTTACCCATGGTTGGCATGGTTTGGTCCCAAGGGCGAAGCCCGAGGGACCAAACAAAGACAATCGTGGGTAAATCCCGCATTACCCACACCCAGAAGTGGGTTATTGCTATTATACTATGACATTATTTAAGAAAAGAAATAATTACTTTTCTTAAATAATGGCATTGTATAATGCTTATTTGCTGCTCTTCCGCAGCTGTCTGGTATCTGCGGCAGTTCTGATGTACTGCGCATGTCTATGCAGTACATCAGAGCTGTGGCCAAAAGCAACGGAGAAAGCAAGATCTTAAACCCATTTAACATAGCGAAACAGTAAAAATCAACGGAGATTTTGCTTTCTCCGTTGCTTTTTTTTTTTAAACCTGTCTCGCTATGTTAAATGGGTTTAACATAGCGAGACAGCTTTAAAATAAGCAACGGTCTCTGTTGCTTATTTTAAAGCTGTCTCGCTATATTAAACCCATTTAACATAGCGAGACAGGTTTAAAAAAAAAGCAACGGAGAAAGCAAGATCTCCATTGCTTTTTACACACTGTGTCGCTATGTTAAAGGAGTTTAACATAGCGAGACAGCTTTAAAAAAAGCAACGGAGATCTCCATTGCTTTTTTTAAACCTGTGTCGCTATGTTAAACTCTTTTAACATAGCGAGACAGTGTTTTAAAAGAGACTTATACTAATGGAAAAAGTCCAGGCGACCAGACCTTTTTCCATTAGTATAAGTCGATTTACAATGTGCACGCTGGCCAATCAGCGTGCACGTTTTGGAATATTAATGGGGGGTCATGGTATAATTGTAATTTTAGCCTGTTTTCCACAACATGGCTACCAATAGGGCTTGATGTATCAATGTGACCTTGTACTCCCGCAAGCCTTTCTCTTTCCCATAATACTTTGCATGACTCATGCCAGACATAAGGAAGTAACTTTGAATTCCCATGCCATTGACATATAATGGGATTTGGGAGTGTCACTGTTATTTTCTTTACTGTCTGTAAAAGGACTGCGTCTTTTCTGTCTCTAATCACCCTCATTTATGTTTGGCTCAGACCTTGATTTACGCTATACTTGGAAGTTATTCAGCTACAATCAGAAAACTAAATTGCAGATCTTTGCTCAGTGTTTTCTTTTGTAGTTCAAGAGGAATTCAGAGTCCTCTACCCCACACTAATGCAGAGGTGTTAAAACTGTCACTGCACTGAGAGACCCTTGCAGCATCAATTCCTCAGACTACAAAAGAAAACCCTGAACAAAGAGTGATTCTGAGGTGTTAAAATAGGTCAGGAGCAAAGACGGAGTGAAAACAAGAACAGTTTTTTTAGTTCTAAGGTGGAGATTTCCTTTAAGGAAGTAAAGATCTATCAAAAAAAATTCACTGATATTACAAACAGGCACCACTAGAAGTCAATTTAATACATAATAAAACTCATTCATTCATAAAATACTCAGTTCTTATTCATAAAACACAATGGCATACAAAATGTGCATTTAAGGACCTAAACTACTGAGTAAATAAACCTATTGTTGTTCAATAATAATCTCAGAACAACAATATCAGTTAATAACATAAACATTACCAAACTAAATACAATTCCTGAGTAAAAACAAACAAGTACATTAATGAGGTAAAGGTATATTATAAAGGAAATGCTTCAATGAAACATTATCACTGAGCTCAAAGAATTTATCAGCTTGTAATCTAATAATCCATTAACTTCAAACTTTTCTGTGATATTTTTGATGTTTCCTAACCTTGGAATATAAAAACAAGCTCTAACACCATGCCCAGTTTTTTATGTGGGCAAAACTAACCATACATTACAAGAAAGGGTAAGGGAATATCTATATGCAACAGAAAAGAATGATGACACTGTTGCTTTAGCTGGGCATACTTCTAGTAGTGATTAAAGACATACAATTATTTTTTTGGTGATAGAGCTTGTTTTTAGGAGTCTGAGGTTAGGAAAAATCAAAAATATCACAGAGAAACTTGAAGTTAATGGACTATTAGATTACAAGCTGATAAATTATTTCAGCTCAATGATGTTTCATTGAAGCATTTCCTTTATAATATACCTTTACCTTGTTAATGTACTTGTTTGTTTTTACTCAGGAATTGTATTTAGTTTGGTAATATTTATGTTGTTAACTGATATTGTTGTTCTGAGATTATTATTAAACAACAATAGTTTTATTTACTTAGTAGTTTAGGTCTTTAAATGTACATTTTGTATGTCATTGTTTTTTATGAATGATAAGTAAGTATTTTATGCATAAATGAGTTTTATTATGTATTGACATCTAGTGGTTCCTGTTTGTAATATCAGTGAAGTTTTTTATGATATATCTTTTTCCTTAATGTATTTGTTTGTTTTTCAGACAGGAATTATATTTAGTTTTGGAAGTATTTATGGTGTCAGCTGACATTTTTGTTCTGTCATTATTATTGAACAACAAGAGATTTATTCACTCAGGAATCCACGTTTTAAAATGTACATTTTGTATGCCATCATGAAGCATCTGGGAGAGGATGCAAAAGCGCTTACTTTTTATTACTAAACATTTGTACAACTGTAGTTTTTAGCTGTGTTTAATTCCTCAAAATTTTGCTTTGTATTTAGATTTTTTTTGATACTGAGAGGAGCTTAATTCCCGGGGTTTCCTTATTTCATTTGTTTATTATTTGATGTATGTTCAGCTTGAATATTTGAAGTATGAGTTATTTCATTCAAAGAGGAAACTTCCAAAGTGTCCATTGTGTTTTTTTGGTGCCTCACTCGAAGTCTTGCCCCCTTTATTAATATTAATAGTGCGTCACTCCTTTGGCCATGAAAAAATATTGCCATTCCTGAAATCATTCAGATGTCTATTAAGTTTGTTTTTTGGCAGACATTAATTTCTCTTCAAACTTAGTCAGCCTGCCCAACATCATATTATATGACTGAATATTTTCAAGGAAAATAGACATTCCAGTCACACTATTCTCCAGTTTCATAATTTCATCTTGTAGGTCAGCTTCTACCTTATGGAAGAACTGATTCATCAAATTCATATAGTCAGTGCTTAGTTTTAAATTTAGTTCCTTCACATCTTTAGTAACTCAGGATAGACATTTCCATAGGACGGCATTTTAAGTATTCTTAGTCCACAAGGAACGATGCCAAAGTCTAGCTATGCAGAAAAACTAAGATGCTACTATAGTAGCTTTTTGAATGACTGTACTTGCTTCTCCAATACAGTAATTTGTGTGTTAAAGTTGTCATTAGAGGGTTTCTGATTAAGTGAGTAAATTAAAGGTTCATTTACTTCTTTAAGTAATGGGTACCATCATTAATTGATGCAGAAAACAGCTATTGGCATTTGAATTTACTTTACTGTCCATACTCAAAGCAGACTGTGTCATCTTAAAACTCACCACTCAGCACCCAAGGCTGATCCAAATGGTCCAAAATGTAGCCATCTGCTTTTGGAGTTTGTTTATTGGTTTGGGTTTTATATCTCTGGAAACGGTTAACCTTAGTGCTGGTCCTATTTGTTGTTTTTATTACTTTTTGGACTATTTGGATCAGAGAATCCCTAGGTCATCACTGTCTTCCAAAGTGTATCTGGGTTTACTTTAGCTTTTGGAGATTGATTTTTGTGCGGCATAGAACAACAATGGCTGGCAGATAGATAAGGCAAGACATGAACACTATCGGAAAGGAAGCTATGATGGCTCTGTGATTATTTATAAAGTGAAGTGCTTCAGAGCTAAGTATTCATGTGACTACATGCCTTATCACTGAAACTGGATACCAGAAGTATTTCTTTGCTTCATAAACATGTCCCACTCCCACATTCACAAAAAAACAAATATTAATAATGGGCTAAAGAAGGGGCACCCATTTCTCTAACTCCAATAAACATTCATAATCTATTTCACAATTTTCCATTCATCAGTGGCCTCAACCAAAAGTAAGTATAAATATGTTTTACAAAACTGTAAAATCACAAGCCCAAACAATATAACTTGTAGCAAAGTTTTGCACAAGAGTTTATTAAAAGTTTTACTTATTCCACACACAGCTAAAATAGCATTGTCTAAATCATTAATCAAATCTACTATATATCTTTACAATGAAAGTTACCAGGACTCAACTTAGGTGAAATGGTAACCTAGGTGAAAGGATCCAAGGTGCCTCCACTGTCCACCACTGGTGCTCCCACTGTCCACCACTACTTCTATCACATCCCATTGCTCCTATAGTTTCCACAATCTTGGCCCTCCCACACATCAAGATTACTTTTTTTTTGCACTTCTCATATTTGATCTTATTTTTCAGCTTTTTCCTGCATCCTTTCAACCCAAAAGGACTGACCAAGACTCCACTGTAATAACTGTAGAGGAAATAACTAAATTTATCTGGTGTTAGCTGTCAGGGATAGTGATGATCTAGATGCTCTGAGATACGTTTTAAAGCATTTTTCCAACCTTTTGATCCACTGAAGGTCTGAGAAAAAAATAATGACTAGGGAAAGAAGTTTGTTTTTATTTTCTTCTTTAAAGAAAGAAATGAGTTGAGTCTAAGGCTAAATTTTCAAAGCTGACAAAGTAGTGTTTCCCATAAAATAAGAAGACAGATGCTTCAAAAGATAACTAAATCATATATAAGATTAATGCCTGCCTGCTTACCCTCTGAAGAAGATAGTCCTGTTCTTGTGTATCCTTCTGGTATATGCAGTTTGCGGTGAAACTGATAGCAGAAATGGCCTCAGATACACACACGCACACAGATACGCGCGCGCACACACACACACACACACACACACACACACACACACACACACACACACACACACACACACACACACACAGGCAAACGCACATGCACGCATGCACATACGCACGGAAGCATGCACACATGCACGCAAGCATGCACACACACACACACACACACACACACACACGCAAGCATCCACACACACACACACACACACACACACACACACACACACACACACTTACACACACAACATGCCTCCTCACTCCTATCCACAAAAGATAGCCACCTTTTGTGTCTCCTCTGATTTCAGATTCAGGCGAAAGCAAAGGAACAAATAGAACACAGTAATGTATTTCAATCTGATGCTGTCAGATGTCTATAAACATCATGCCTCCTTACTCCTTCTCCCAAACTATGGCTAGTGTATACACACTGTTGTTTTATTGGTAGGAAAGTGAAAACAATTAAGATAACAATAATGTTTTCCAATTTTCTGTGTCTAGAAAATACACTGCCCCTCCACAAGCTATAGTGAACTTCTCTGCACACTTCTGAGGTGTAATTGTGAAATAATGACCACACTGTCCCCATCTCCAAATACAAGCCTTTTGTGAAGACCTCTGAGTTTTATAAGGAAAATTAAAGAAATGGCCACACTGCCCCAAATATCACATAAGCTATAGCAACCTTTTCTGATTGCCTGTGAAGTTTGATTGTGAGGAAACCAAAAGAAATAATGACCACAACATCCTTAGCCACCTATAGAAGCTACAGAGGTTATCTGTCCATATCTGTGAGAGAGATCAGTTTTAGTCTAGGTGGATGTCAGGCAGAGTCCTTACTAAGCCTGTGTCAGGCTCTACATACCACTTAGGTTATGAAGGTCACCAGAATTACGGCTGTTCTGAGGCTCTATTCAAACTGCTTGAAAAGTGCATATACATACAATTGCTAAACCGCCTTACACATAGTCTCCTCATACCCACCCAGCACTGCTTCAGGCCAGCACACAGTACTGCACTCATCTCTTTCACAGACATAATCAACTAAGCTATGGGTCCAATTTATACACCTCTGTAGCACTCATCTCTTTCACAGACATAATCAACTAAGCTATGGGTCCAATTTATACACCTCTGTAGCACTTATCTCTTTCACAGGCATAATCATCTCTGCTATGGGTCCAGTTTATACACCTGTGTAGTACTATTAGATGTGTCAAAGGCATTTGACACAGTCTCTTATGACAAACTACTTCAACAACTATCATCAGTAAGTTGCTCAATACCCACCTAACCATGGTGTAACAGCTGCCTATCCAATGCAGAACAATATGTACCTATCCAATGCAGAACAATATGTACCTATCCAATGCAGAACAATATGTACCTATCCAATGTAGAACAATATGTTAAGTGCCAAGGTTGCCTATCTCAATCCCAAGCAAAACTGGTGTCCCACAGGGATCCATTCCTGGCCCACTCATTTTTAATATATTTATCAATAATCAATACACTGCCTGCTGTCATAGTATATTAATCCAATTCCGCCATTACTACTCCCTGTGATAGCATACCAGACCTATTGCAACACATCCAGGATGCTTTCACCTCAATAGAATCATAGCTAAACAATGCACAATTACTAATAAACTTCAATAAAACTAAATGCTACTTTTCACCCCCTAAGCCAGTCACATCTGATTTTAAAATCTATTCCCCACATAAAACTAAGATTGAAATAGTAACAAGTACTAAACTACTGGGTATCACCATAGACAATAAACTAACATTTGAGCAAAACATACATAATGCTATCAAAAAAACATATTAAGCTAGGGACACTTTATAGGCACAAAAACCTCATGGATCCAAACACCAAAAGTGCACTAGCAAATATCTATCTCCTCCCCTCTTTACTCTACCTGTTTTTACTAACCTATACACATCACTCAAAACCAAACTCCAGTCTTATTACAAAATTTCTAAACTTACTACAGGCTCATCCTACTGCACACACCATTGCAATACTCTCAAACAGATAAACTGGCTAGAAATCCTCCACTATCTTGAATACCTACAACTCTCAGTTGCACAAAAAATAATATATAAACCTGACAGCTGTCCTGCCTTACAACCTATTATGCATGCTTACACTCCCAGCAGAAATCTACGCTCCACTGGCAAACAACTCTTTAACATACACATACCCAAGAAAAGAGCCGGCCAATGTCTCTACTCCTATACCATAGCTAAACTATGGAAATGTCCACCAATCTATATCACCAGTATAGAGAACACTAATAAGTCCAAACCTCCTTTTCTAAATCATGAATTTGCACAGGCCTTAAAACCAGTAACTAACCTCCAAACCTTTTTTTATTTTTTTCCTCTGCTCCCTCCTCCCATCAGTCTCCCTACACTCACAAACTTCCACTACCCATTTCATCTCTTACCACCCCCTTATAGCTATCCCCATTTCCATATCACCCTCCCCACTTCCCTTTCTTTCCCAAATTAACATACCATTTTATCTACCAATTTTCTGCTCCTCACATTTTCATCTCCACAACTTTTAAATATAGTGTTTATTGTATTTATTTTACTTATTTATTTGCATTTGTTTACCGAGATGGTCCATAGGGCCAAAAGTGCCCATTTTCAGTGGAGGCCTGGGGAGAAAAGCTTCACAGTAATTTATACAAAAAATACAAAAAAATAAATACACACATCTGGCAAATACAACAAGTAATGACAATGAACTAAGTCTTGAAAGTAATAAGGCAATGCAGTTATACATAAGCCCACGCTACATATCTACATAATTACAGAAACAGATTAATTATCAGGAGATAAGGTAGGTTTTGGGAGGTAAGTTGGGATGGAGAAAGAAAAAGGTGGAAGTGGTAGTGGGACAGAGAGATATAGTCATGTCATAGAGTGTGAGGAACTAGCACATGAGAATAGCCACTGGGAGGACAAATGTTTTAAAGATTTTTTGACGAGAGATGCATTGCTAGTGGATCTGAGTGATGGTGGAAGAGAGCTCCATAGTGTAGCAGTGGAGAAGGAGTGGAGTATTTCAGGTTTTTCAATCTGCAGAAGCATTAGATTCTCGGAGCGGAGAGGTCTATTAGGGTGGTAAAGTGTAAACAGAGAAGAAAGGGCAGGGCAGCTGGCTGGATTGAATATTAGTTGGTGGGCAGCTGTTAGTTGTATGTATGTGAGATGATGAGGACGTTCTAGCCAGTTTAGAACACAAAGAGATTTTGTCTGTTAGTGCCGAATTGCAATTTTGTTTTAGCAAGAATCAAGCTTGGATTTAAGACTGACTTGTATGTTAGTAAAAAGAGGAGCACCGTAAAGAGACGATGGTAGCAGGAAGGAGGAGGCGAGTGTTAGTACTGAGGAGTAATTGACGAAGGTTTTGCGACGGTAAAGCTTGCTCAGTTTCTGGAGTGTTTTTTGAACATTGTTGGGAATATGCAAGTCAAATATTAGGTGTTCATCTATGGTGACTCCTAGATGTTTAGTGTGTGACCACCTCAATAGCAGTGTTATCATGGGAGAATATAGAGACAGAGTCTTTGTTTATAGTGGAGGTCTTCTTGGGGGTGAATAGCATAAGTTTTTTTTTTTTAGGATTTAGGGCAAGGTGGTTGTTAGTCATCCATATTTCAGTGGAGGTGAGAGTTGACTGGGTAAGTTTCAGGAGTTTATGTGGAGAGTTGGCATTTCAAATGATGGTAGACTCATCTGCGCATTGGATAACTATGCCATGAGTGAGAGTAGAGTGGAAGTCATTGATGAAAATGCTAAATAACAGAGCCCCTAGGATGGCTCATTGGGGAACACCGGTAATGGTGCCAAGGAATGGAAAAAGAGTGTTTCCATTTAGTAGCTTATTGCCTGTCTGTGAGGTAGATGGAAAACCAGAGAAGGGTAGAGGGAGACATTCCTAAGTTGGAGAGTTTTCTAAGAGGAAAAGGGTGGGATATAGCATCAAAGGCTTTGGAAAGGTCTAGCAAGAGAGAGGAGACAAGCTTCTCGACATCTCAAGCTCAATTGACAAGAGTTACAGAAGGATATGAGAGTTGTAGTGATGCTATGTCCGGTTCTAAAACCGTGCTGGGTTACTGATAGTAGGTTATTGTCATGCAGATAGTTAAGGAATTAGTTGTGGATACATTTTTCAAGGTCTTTGAGACAGGGGAGAGAATGGCAATGGATCGAAAGTTGGAGATATCTGTGTTGTTTCTGCCTTTGTGCAGTGGAAGGATAAATGCTTTTTTCCCAAATGGTGAGAACGTAAGACTCTTGAATGGACCTATTGAAAAGTAGACTGACAGGGTATGCTGTGGAGTTTGCTTCTATTTGAAGGAATTATATTGCCCTTCTTCCATCCTGATAATTACATTTTCATAAAAATATACACAAATAGACAGCAACTCTCTCCTTTGTATCATATGCTTATAATACCTGCAGTATATAACATCTGATATTTTAACACTATTGCAATTTAGATGTAAAATTTAAACTGATGTAACATGTTTTCATTTATCATATGTTCGTAATTTTGATGTAAAAGGTAAACTGATGGAATATGGTTTCATTATTTAGAGCACTGCTGCAGCTTTTCTCCCTAGAACTCCATGGAAAATGGGTCCCTGACCCAGTCGGACTTTTCTGGTCATTAAATAAATAAATAAATCTAGATTATCTATAATGCAATTTGTGCCTTGCATTTGAATGATATTAACTTAACAAACCTTTTTTAACTGCTCCCAAATATTGCATCTGACCATATAAAATAATTGATATTTTATCATACACACATATACACACACACACACACACACACACACACACACACACACACACACACACACCATAGAAATACTAGTTTTATACTGATTTCAGCAAATACAATACATTGTGTGACAGTATTCTTGCCATGTCAGTCATCTACTGTTGCTTAGTAGTGATCAAACTGCAGAAATACATCAGTTTTACGCATAGATGGCCTGCGTGTCTATCAATTGCAGCCACTTTATTGATTGTGTATACCTCAGTGGTCTGATTTTGGTAAAGTAATAATAATGGTAACACAGCAATCACAGTAAAATATTACATCTTACTTCACAAAAATTCACACTAGTCCTGCAAAACTAAAGTTGGTAACTGTTTAAACTGAGCAAACAAGTGATTCAGTTATTTTGATCTACAGAGAGACACCCCCACCTCCACACAGCAATTAAATAGACATTTTGTTGACTGCATATACTTTAAATGTCTGATTGTGAAAAAATATAATGACTATGTAATATACTTCCAATCATTCCATACCATCACTAGCCACACAGTAAAGTATTCCAAGTTGCTACACATAAAGCACATCAGTCCTGCAAAGAAGAATAACAAGCAAATAACATTTAGTCATTTTCCTCTACAGACATCCCTGGCAATTATTGCTGCTACTTGTCTGTGTACACTCAGATGCCTGAATCTTATACAAATATAAAATAAGAGCCACACAGTAATGTATCTCAGTAGTGTTTGCCCTGAAAAGCCATCCAATGCCCATATCTGGTTGCCTGTTAGGATTAAAAAATACCTACCTCCTGCTATTGCAGGTTCCTGAGTTTTCCTCACAGAGACGATAAACTTTGCATTTAATATTCATCAGCTTTCTGCTCCTTTCTGTCCCAAATTATGTGGATTGTGGGATGGGAAGGAACAAAAATGTCTGCAAATTGACTGAGCATATTTTATTTTACTTATTTATTTTATTTTACATTTGTTCACCGGGATAGTCCGACTGGATACATGTCCATTTTTAGCGGAGGCCCAGGGAGAAAAGCTCCACAAAAACAAACTTACATAGATTACACAGAAGTTAGCAAACAATTATAAAAACAAAGTGATTATATGCAATGGGTTAGTAGTGTTCCCTAGTAGGGACTCACAATTGTCATGGACAGACAATTAAAAGTAAGAGACATCAAATTGGAAGCAGAGCTTGGCGATGTAGTTACAAGTTATGATAATTGCAGAATATGCTTTTAGTTTATAACTTAATCAGGGTTGGTACATGAGCATAGCCAATTCACTGAGATACTGTTTGAGGTTTTTTTTTGAAGAGATTTTTGGAGGATTGTAGGGTTATATAGTTTGGCAACGAATTCCAGGTTTTGCCAATGCACATTATCTACTCCATTGAGGAACATGGATTTGAACGGGGGTGGGTGCAGTGGGATGTTTCATTATGTATTTTAAAGTAAATGAGTATTGTTGCAGCACATACTTACAAATAATAATAACAATATAATAATTAATGGGGGAAAGTGCCCCTAGCCTAAAAGAACCCAAGGCAAGTCATCCAAGTCACCTGTTGGGAAGGCCAACCATAAGTCAGGCCATAATGCTATTTGTATTATACCTTTACAAATTATTGCCCAAAATTATTAATCAGTAATGCATAATGTTATAGGCCTCAAATTAGCTAACTGCCTCCTGTTCCCTTTTTCCATCTGAACTTAAGTCTCCCCAAATTCTTTACCCAAACTATTCTGTGCACACCACCTATTAAATACTTAACTATTGTAATCACCAGTTTTCCAACATAGCCTAAAACTGACATACCATGGGCAGATATAAATATTAATGTTCAAGGGCCAGCTGTACATCTGTCATTTCAATCGGTTCTCCTAATCTTGGTATCGTTTCCTCAGAAAAATGGTGCAAATTGTCAAACATGACTATGAAAAGATTTGTCCTCCTCATACATAACCTTTAAAGAATTTCTGTACCACTCTATTCCTCTGGTGTTTATTTTATTTATTTTTACATTTGTTGCCTGGGAAAGTCCAGCTGGAGACAAAGGCCCCTTTTCAGAGGAGGACCAGGGAGAAAAACTCCAGTACATGCAGTATATTCAACATTTTTTTAAGTTATACAATATCAACAACGTCAGGCAGAATACAATTAAAATTAATTTTACAATGTCAAAATAGATAAGATAATAACTATACATAAAGTAGGCTTCTTATGCTTATTATATTCTATACAGATATAGTCAAATAATTATGCACTAGGATAGATATCGCAATGCAAGTACTGAGTTATTTACAAAGGGTGGAAAGCAAAAGGCTGATTGAATTTTGAGATATAAATGAAATGAGTGGTAAAAGAGTTAAGAGATGCATAGGTAGAATGTGGGGTGGGTGATACCAGAGTGATAGTAACAGAACAGAGGTATAGTAGAAGAGGAAGAAGAAAGCAGAGATGTTATACTTACCTAAGAAAACACCTCTGCACATCCCAGCTCAGTAGCTGTACAGCTCCAGGCTAAGTACAACAGCTCTAACACCTCTGCACATCCCGACTCTGTAGCTGTACAGCTCCAGGCTAAGTACAACAGCTCTAACACCTCTGCACATCCCGACTCTGTAGCTGTATAGCTCCAGGATAAGTATAACATCTCTGACACCTCTGCACATCCTGGCTCTGTAGCTGTACAGCTCCAGGATAAGTATAACATCTCTGACACCTCTGCAAATCCTGGCTCTGTAGCTGTACATCTCCAGGATAAGTATAACATATCTGACACCTCTGCACATCCCAGCTCAGTAGCTGTACAGCCCCAGGATAAGTATAACATCTCTGACACCTCTGCACATCCCAGCTCTGTAGCTGTACATCCCCAGGCTAAGTATAACATTGCTGACACCACCAGACATCCCGTCTCTGTGGCTGTACATCTCCAGGATAAGTATAACATTTCTGACAACTTCACACAACCCAGCTCTGGGATAAGTATAACAGCTCTGACACCTCTGCACATCCCAGCTCTGTAGCTGTACAGCTCCAGGATAAGTATAACAGCTCTGACACCTCCGCACATCCCGGCACTGTAGCTGTACAGCTCCAGGATAAGTATAACAGCTCTGACACCTCTGCACATCCCAGCTCTGTAGCTGTACATCCCCAGGATAAGTATAACATCTCTGACACCTCTGCACATCTTAGCTCTGTGGCTGTACATCTCCAGGATAAGTATAACAGCTCTGACACCTCCGCACATCCCAGCTCTGTAGCTGTACAGCTCCAGGATAAGTATAACAGCTCTGACACCTCTGCACATCCCGGCTCTGTAGCTGTACAGCTCCAGGATAAGTATAACATCTCTGACACCTCTGCACATCCCAGCTCTGTAGCTGTACATCCCCAGGCTAAGTATAACATTTATGACACATCTGGACATCCCAGCTCTGTGGCTGTACATCTCCAGGATAAGTATAACATCTCTGACACCTCTGCACATCCCAGTTCTGTAGCTGTACATCTCCAGGATAAGTATAACATCTCTCACACCTTTGCACATCCTGGCTCTGTAGCTGTACATCTCCAGGATAAGTATAACATCTCTGACACCTCTGCATATCCCAGCTCTGTAGCTGTACATCCCCAGGCTAAGTATAACATCTCTGACACCTCTGCACATCCCAGCTCTGTAGCTGTACATCCCCAGGCTAAGTGTAACATCATAGATATCGCAATGCAAGTACTGAGTTATTTACAAAGGGTGGAAAGCAAAAGGCTGATTGAATTTTGAGATATAAATGAAATGAGTGGTAAAAGAGTTAAGAGATGCATAGGCAGAATGTGGGGTGGGTGATACCAGAGTGATAGTAACAGAACAGAGGTATAGTAGAGTATAGTGACATCCCGGCACTGTGGCTGTACATCTCCAGGATAAGTATAACATCTCTGACACCTCCACACAACCCGGCTCTGTAGCTGTACATCTTTGGTGTAAGTATAACAGCTCTGTCACCTCTGTACAGCCTGGCTCTGTAGCTGTACATCTCCAGGATAAGTATAACATCTCTGACACCTCTGCACATCCCAGCTCTGTAGCTGTACATCTCCAGGATAAGTATAACATCTCTGGTTTCATGGCTAGGGGAAATTTGTTAACATATTCCAATTGTATTGCTTGAATGTGGAGATGAAATTGTATACGTTAAAGCTGTTTATGTTACACACATTCTTATATGGTGTGATTTATGGATTGCATACAAGCCTGTTAGCAAAACTGGGCAGGTGGTTACTTAGGTTGTCAGTGTGCAATAGTTATAGATATTACTGGATTTAGTTGAGAGAATCCAATCTAGAGTAAAGGCCTTAGAGGAGGGCTTGTTATATCTTATTGTTGTTTTTAATGACCTGAGAGAAACCATACAGATTACTATTGGCAATGTGGTTATCAGATCCAGTTTGGGCCCAGTCTATGTTAACGTCCCCAAGAATGATTTTTTTTGGGGTATATTGCGAGATGCCCAGGATAGTATGTCTTCTGATATGTTGATATTATTGCCAGGGAAAATGTATATGGCAATGATAAGAGTTTAGCTTGAGTAAGGCAATATCTGCATGCTTTCATATCTCCCTCTCCACATAAAGCAGAGTCCTCATTAAACCTTCTTAAGTGCAACCTGGATAACTGGATGGGGAACAGAAAATACACCCCTGGGATTCCACCTGTGTCTCTGCTAGACACTGGAATAGGGTGCTGACTTGTTGGAACATTGGCTAAATTCTTGGCTAGGCTTGTAAGGGCCTCAGGGCCAATAGCCTTGTAACTGCCTATGATCCTATGAAGAATCTCTGCATTATTGAATGAGGGTTGCTCTTTCTGAAAAGGGATATGTTCAGGTGTTTTCGATATATAATAGCTACACCACTTGATTTTTTTATTTTTTGGATTTGTGGTCTGCTCAAAGGATTTAATTTTCTTTGATTTTGGGTGTTAACCACTTTACCATTATAGTGGGGATGTCAAGGTTGTAATGAGATATGAAAGCATGCAGTTCAGTTATTTTGTTAGAGATGCTTCTAATGTTTACTAATTTTGGATTTGTGATATCTTATTCCTGCAGCTCAAGTTTCATAGTTTCATAGTATAGTACTAGGCTATCTGCCCTAGGGCATTTATAAGCCTAGCCAAAGTGTATGTGGCTTTCGCCACCCCATGTAATGATACAAAAGTGTACAATTTAAATTAAATTTAGTTTACTGTGCCTCTATCTAGCAATGACACAGAGATGACCCCCGGGGTAAACCTATGATCACCCATCCATTCGTCCAGATTTCTCTTGAAGAGAGTCAGTGAGGGGCTCTGCCTAACATGGACTGGTATCCTGTTCCAGAGTGCGGGAAGCCTCTGCGTTATGAATCTGTCCCTCCAGCATGTCCTATTCATATTTGTGCTGAGGTTTAGATCATTAGCTCTCGTGGCTCTGATGGATTTGGATTTTTTGAGGTGGAGCATGTCCATTAATTCTGAATTGGACATGGCCTTGTACGTAAGGCACAGATCACCTCTGAGCAGGCGGTATGCTACTGAATAGAGCTGGAGCTTTTTCAGTCTGGCAGCATATGACATCTGCTGGAGACCCTTGATCCTCTTGGTAAGGTACTTTTGGGGTCTCTCCAGCTGCTGCAGGTGCCGGGTGAGGTACATACCAAATGGGGCATTGTACTCAATCATAGGCCTGATAACGGAGGAATATAAGGGTACAATGACATCCTTTGATCTGGATGTGAATCCCTTCATGATAAGGTGGGCAAGGTAGAAGGTCTTTCTAACCACTTTGGCGACGTGGGTGTCAAATGAGAGGTCACTGTCAACTTGGGTCCCCAGGTCTCTGATTACTTTTTCCATACTTAATGGATTACCACCTATGTGGTAATTTGTGGGTACTTTGTTTTTTCCAAAGGGGATGACTATACATTTTTTGGCATTTAGTTTAAGGCCATGACTCTGGCACCAGTCGTCTATTTCTGTGATGCCCTTCTGGAGGATGCATGTGTCAGCTGGTGTGTTGACTATGGCGCCTAGTTTGCAGTCGTCTGCGAACTTTGTCAGCCACAACCCCCCTATATTTGCCTGTACATCTGAGAAATAAATGCCGAACAAGAGGGGTCCCAAGACAGAGCCCTGTGGGACTCCACTTGTGACTGGCTTAGAGTCTGACATAGCTCCAGCTATTCTGACTTTGTGGGTTCTGTCCTTTAGCCAGTTTGCAACCCATCTTGTGACAAACAGGTTTACATTTAAGCTGTTGAGCTTGTCTATGATGCCTGAGTGGGGTATTGTGTCGAAGGCTTTTGCCAGATCCAGGTAGGCTGTATGAACTGCTTTGCCTTCATCGATGGCTCTAGTGACTGTTTCAAAAAAGTCCACCAGGTTTAAAAGACAGGATCTGCCTTTTAAAAAGCTGAACTGGGTAGGGTCAATTGTCTGTAGGTCCCCGATGTCTTTGTTTATGAGTTCCATAATGATCCTTTCCATAGCTTTGCAGACCAGGCTGGTCAAGCTTATGGGGCGGTAGTTTCCAGGGTCTGTAGAGGTGCCACCTTTGTGGAGTGGGACCACTGTAGCTGTACGCAAGTGTTCAGGGATGTATCCTCTAGCAAGGCTAAGATTAAACAGCATTCTTATGTGCGGGTTTAGCTCCTCTAGGAGTTCACGTAGCACGCAACCCGGGACACCGTCAGGTCCCATGGATGGTGTATTTTTAGCTTTGCTGAGGGCAGCTCTCACCTGGACATCTGAGATTTCAGGGAGGTTGCAGTCAGCTGAGATATTTATTTCGTCTTTTGGGGGAGAGGGAGGGGAGAAATTTGCACTGAACCTGTCTGCCAGTATGTTGGTAATATCTGTGGGTTCAGTGTATTTTTTGCCATTATGAACTAACTCTGCGCATATCTGAGGGTTTCCACCCAGGTTTCTAACATAACTGAAGAAGGCCTTGTGATTATCTTTAGTGTCCTTAGCGATTTTTCTCTCGAAGTTGGCCTTTGATGATTTTATTAGCAAACGTAGTTTTTTGCTAGTGCTGATTAGGGATGCCTTCCCTTTATGGGATTTTGCTCTGTCTTGCAGTAGCTTCCTTCTCTTGTTATAAAGTTTGTTTATGGCTGGGGTCCACCAGATAGGATGCCTGCCTTTGGTGGAAAGGGTCTTGGTTTTATTTGGGATTGCATGATCCATGCATTCTTGGAGATGCCCGTAGAAAGCATTTGTGAAGGATTCAGCAGTGTGGGATGTGGTTTCCACTGGCCCAGGGGGCTTGAAAGATACCATTTCAGTCCTAAGGAGTGTAAAGTTGGCTTTTGAGAAGTTTCTCACTGTGGTCTTTTGTGCTGGGGGTGGAGGTGGGATATGAATATCTAGGGTTATTAGTTTATGGTCTGATCTCACTAGTGAGGGGTATACTTCGGTGTTGAGCATTTTGTCCCCATGTTTGTGATGATCAGGTCAAGTATATTATTTCCCCTTGTGGGGGAGGTAACTAGTTGTTCCATCGCATTTGAGTTGATGAATTCCAGGAACCTTTGGGCTAGGGTGTTGGGGCTTGAGTAATGCACCCAGTCTATGTTTGGGTAGTTGAAGTCTCCCAATATGATGGTATTTGGTGAGACATTCATATCCTCCAGTGTCTTCAGGAAGGCTGAATGGAGTTCCTGAGATTGTGAGGGTGGTCTGTAGCATGCTACAAGTTGTATAGCAGTTTTGCCTATGGTTAGTTGCACATGGATGGTCTCCGATGCTTCGTGCATTGCCACTAACCTGGAGGTGTGGGTGTCTTTAATGAATATGGACACTCCCTCTCCTTTTGTGGTTCGGCCCAGGTTTTGAGGCCAAAATGCATGATACGAGATATAACCTGGTATGGCTGGGGTGCTCTCAGGAGCCTTGAACCAGGTTTCAGTTACTGCACAGACATCGATGCTCTCCATACTGAGGAGTGCTTTGAGAGCCTGCATCTTGAGATTTAGACTTCTGGCATTGAGCAGCATTACCCTTAGTTTTTTTCCTTTATTGTTTTCTAAGGTGGTGGGTTTGTCTTTTGAGCCTTGCCTAAAAAAGGCACTATGGGGGTGGCAAGAGCCTTAGCCAATATCCGGAAGCCAAGTGGTGACAGGTGCAAGCCATCCCTTGTGAAGCAGCGTGGCTTGTCCAGCATGTCATCCCAAGCAGACAAACATTGGATCCCCCTAGAATGACACCAGTAATTGAGCCAATTATTAAAGCTGATCATCTTGTCTTTGTATTGTGGCATCATTCTTGGTGAGGGCAAGATGCTGCTCAGGGTCAGGGTCATACCAGCCTGGGCTACATAATCAGAGAGCTCCTCTATGTCTCTTTTCATGTAGTCCAAGGAGGTACGTCTCAGGTCATTCACACCGGCATGGACAATGACGGAGTCATATTTGTACTTGCTTTGGAGTGACCTGAGTGCTTGTGTTATGTGGCGGATCCTAGCTCCCGACAGGCAGCTCACTGTTACCCTCTCTTTGTTCAGCCTGGTAAGCGGGATGTCAGTGTGTCTGACTATAGAGTCACTTATTAAGAGTGTATCAGGCATGGTGTTTCGCCTTAAGGGCTGTGATTGTTTGACACACTGACTTTGTGTACTATGTGTTGCATGTGCAGAGTTTTGAGGTGGTGTTTTCTTGGATGTCTGCTTTGGGAGCCTCTATTGTTTTGGTAAGTTTTTTATTAGAGCCTCCGAGTATGTCTTTGTGTTATTATGTGTTTGGTTTGCAGTTGTGGTTGGTTTATGTGAGACTGGGTTTGTTGTGTGTGTGGTTACCTTCTCCTCCTGTCTGGTCTTGCTAGTCCTGTGTTGAGAGAGTTCAGCCTCCAGTTTGGCTATATAGTTGCATCTTTCACATGTGTTTGTGTTTGTTGGGAGGAGGAGAGGGTTGTCTGTGTACATGAGACAATTGTAACATTGTCTCAGGATTCCCAGATTAACCAGCTGAACTGGAGAGGACGTCAGTAATATACCACTCGACATGCCAGAATAGTATAAGGTGGTGATGTGCAACTGGGTCAGAGAGAGGACTTTGAAGGGAAGTGGGTATTAGCACGGGCTGTAGGTGGATGTAGTGCTTACGTTAGTTTAAGGGTGCTTCACTTAAAAGAAAGGTTTTAGGAGCAAGTGCTAGGCTTATGATAAAGCGAATAGACTGATTTTGTTGAAAGTAGAGCTTTCTTAAGGGAAAAATTGAAGTGCAGACTTGGCGGAGCCAGGAATAGTTTAAGCCTGTTTAACCGGTGCTGCGCTATGTGCACAATCGCGCAAAGCCGCGCAAACACGGATTTTAAACAGGGAAATTCAAAAGAGCTGGAAATGGTCCAAAACGACCAATTACTACAAGCTCTTGTGCTGAGGTCACTCCTTCAGTGACAGATAGGCTGCTCAAGGCTCCCCACTCCCACTTGTGAGCAAAGAAACTTCCTTCTATCCAAGTAAGGCAATGGACAACACAGGAACTACACCACAGTCCAGAATACAGCAAAGCCTGTATACTGGTCTAAACTAGTCGAGAAAGGCGGGAAAACAAGGATTTTTTTTTTTTGTTTTGTTTTTTAGGTTAGAAAGTACACAGAAATGCAGGAAAAACAGTAATAAATCACTTACACAGGCTAGCTCACTTTAGTGGGTAGCCTCAACAGTTAAATTTAACAACAAACTTTCGACCAAATGTAACTTTAAGTGCAGATAATGTACAATGCAAAAAACAGGTAATAAAGCAGTTTAAACTTGTTCAAAGTAAGAAAAGGAAGGTCTCTCAGGTAAAACAGAAAAAAATACTTAGATCAGGAAAGTAGTCACTTTTCTCAGTTCTCTGCTGCTAGCACCACTCTGCAGGACCACGAGGAGCTGTTTCTGAGTAGTATAGCCAGAAAAAACGCTCAGGGGCGGATTTTAAACAGGGAACGTCAAAAGAGCTGAAAATGGTCCAAAACGACCAATTACTACAAGCTCTTGTGCTGAGGTCACTCATTCAGGGACAGATAGGCTGCTCAAGGCTCCCCACTCCCACTGGTGAGCAAAGAAACTTCCTTCTATCCAAGTAAGGCAATGGACAACACAGGAACTACACCACAGTCCAGAATACAGCAAAGCCTGTATACTGGCCTAAACTAGTCGAGAAAGGCGGGAAAACAAGGATTTTCTTTTTGTTTTTTTTTTTGTTTTTTAGGTTAGAAAGTATACAGAAATGCAGGAAAAACAGTAAGAAATCACTTACACAGGCTAGCTCACTTTAGTGGGTAGCCTCAACAGTTAAATTTAACAACAAACTTTTGACCAAATGTAACTTTAAGTGCAGATAATGTACAATGCAAAAAAACAGGTAATAAAGCAGTTTAAACTTGTTCAAAGAAAGAAAAGGAAGGTCTCTCAGGTAAAAAAAAAAAAATAAACATTATTAATGGTCATGTGGACCATTATGGGGAGGCTGCAGTGTTTGGACCTGGGTATGGCATGAATGTCACAGCATAGTTGCAGTGTGTGTAGGGATAACCGGAATACACAATGCCACTTGGTTTTAAATTTATTTGTAAATAATTTGTGGGATGGTTTAGTTAGTTTGTTCCATGTTGAGAATAAACCATCTGCCTTTTATCATTGATTAAATATTCCATCCCATCATTACTTTTCATCACTTGTTTCTCAAAAAGGGTAAAAACTTCCTGCAACCATTATTTTAACAAAATTGCTTATAAGTATTTTTATTAGTTTGTTATTCCTTTTTAAAACTTTCTGTCTTCTTAACTCCTATTCACTGTGAGTAACTTTAAATTCAGCATGTACATTATCTAATAGTTATATTCCTTATTCTGTTTAAAAATGTTAAATTAGGAGGATTCACTTATAAAGAATCTTCACCTTCAGTTCTGCCCACCAAGAAGTCAAAAGATATAAAACATGTTATCCCTGTATGGGTAAGCTCATGCAAGCTTCACCAATTTTCATACTTATAGCTGTTACATCTTTGTTAAAATTTCCCTTAAAACATCATTATAACTAATGCATGTCCAAAATTATAATTTATGAGGTGTACAATATGTGTGTCTTGCTCAACTCTATATTGCTCAAAATAATTGGCTAAGTTAATTATTTAAATCCCCCCTATATACATACAAATTATTTTCAAATACATGTAAGCAAATTTTTCTAATAGTGTCGCCCAATATTCTTAGATCTAAATTCAACTTCTTCTTTTTTCCTATCCCGATGGATATTACATTTCCAGTCTAACAAATATAACCTGTAATTATGAAATGTGGTGGTATCTTAAATACCTATTTCTCTTTTACAGAGAAGTACATGCTAATCAACATACGATATACTACCAGCCCAAATATCACAAATTAAAACGCTACTTGGCTTTGGTGCAGTACTGTCTGAAATGCATACCTTATTCTACATAACCAGAAGTAACAGCTCAGGCTGAAGAGTGAATAGCTTTAACATCATAAATGCCATTCATTGATGCGTTTTTTTGTGAGATCGCAGTACAGTGAAGATCAGAAAATGTGCCCTTTTCTCACTGTAGTGCAATCTTAGAGTTGGTATATATAATTAATGGGGGACTTCGAGGCACAGTAGTTTCGATATTTAAGTCGTTCACTTTCCGGTCTTTTTGATCTCATAATATAGACCTAAACTGGAAATGGCACCAAAAGTGTATGCATTTCATAAATTAGCCGCTCTAAGTTTGAGTACAGGCATGATAGAAATATGCTCATTCAGTCATGGGTGAACAGAGGCATTAACACTGAGCTGCCAAGTAAGTTCTCTGAATTCTAATTTAATTTCTCAGGAACCACAGTGGGTGTTATTAAGCACCAATTTCAAAATGCCAAAAAGAAATTTAGAATAAGTGGGACAAATCAAAGTATGTTTATGTAATGAATTAGTAGTGCTCCCTTGGAAAGGGAGTAAATATGTACATAAATTATTTTTCGAAAGTGTCTTTCGGTTTTGCCCACATAAAAACTTGGACAGTCTTTGCATAGAGCAATATACACCACTCTCTTGGAGGCACAGTTGCCATCCCCTAAATTAATACTATGAGGTGGGACCCCCATTGTGATATGTTGCTGTTCAAGCACGTATTAACATTGGGTGCAAGCACCACACTTTCTGGTACCCTTATATAACTTAGAGTTGTTTGTAAAAAATGATGTTCAAAAAGATTTTTCATATTGCAATCAGTTTTATAAACAAAATTAGGATAGTCACTCAAAGTGTTGTAAACATTTTTGTCTACCTTAAAAATATTCCAATTTTGTGTAATGGTAGTCTTCTCCCTCTAATTACAATAATGTTTTTTTTCATGGAAGAGTTTAAGGTGTCAGAAGGAGTGGACAAGACACAATCTAAACCTAGCAATGGTTTAAATGTTGTACCCCAATAGTTTAAAATCTAATTTATCATAGGAAGGATCATAGGAAGTTACTAGGCTATTGGCCCTGAGGCCCTTACAAGTCTAGCCAAGAATTTAGCCCATGACCCAACAAGTCAGCACCCTATGCCACTGTCCAGCAGGGACACAGGTGGAATCCCAGGGGTGTGTTTTCTGTTCCCCATCCAATTATCCAGGTTACACTTAAAAAGGTTTAATGAGGCACTCTGCTTTACATGGAGAGGGAGTCTATTCCACAAAAGGGGGAGTCTCTGGGACACAAATCTGTCCCAACAACAACTTCTATTGATGTCACAGATAAGTTGAGGTCTTGCATGCTGGTTACTCGAGTGGAGCTTGACTTGTGGATATGCAGCAGCCCCATCAGGGTGGGGTCTGAGATTGCTTTGTATGCCAGACACTGGTCACCTCTGAGGAGTCTGTTGGAGACTCAGTAGAGGGACAGGGCGTTTAGCCTGTCTGTGTAGGGTAGATGTTTGAGGCCCTGGATTCTCTGGGTGAGGAATCTCTGTCTCTCCAGTTGCTGCATGTGTTTTGCAAGGTACATGCAGAAAGGGGCATTGTATTCAATAATCAGTCTTATAAGGGAAGAATACAGGGATGTTATGACCACCTTGTCCCTGGATGAGATACCCTCACTAATGAGGTGGGCCATGTAGAAAGCTTTCCGTACAACAGAGGCAATATGGTGGTCAAAAGTCAGTTTGCTATCAATCTGGGTTTCCAAGTCCCTCATGACTGATTGCATGCTTAGTGGTTATTATCAATGTGATAATTTGTGGGGATGTCATTCTCCCCAAAAGGGATGATGATGCATTTTTTGGCATTCAGTTTGAGGCCATGTTTCTGGTACCAGTCATTTGGGTGAGACCCTCTTGGAGGATGTACACATCACTAGGGGAACTGATGACAGCACCCAGCTTGCAGTCTTTAGAGCAAACTTGGGCAGCCATAGTCCACTAAATTTTTCCTGCACCTCTTTGAAGTATATCCCAAACAGAAGAGGCCCCAAGACCAATCCCTGAGGTACACCGCTTGTTATGGGTCTACTACTTGAGGTGGCTTCCCCTATTTTGACTAGGTGGGTTCTGTCAGTAAGCCAGTTTGCTACCCATCTGGTAACATATGGATTGATGTCTAGTTGAGAGAGTTTATCTATTATACCTGAGTGGGGAATAGTATCGAAGGCCTTGGCCAGGTCAAGGTAGGTGGTGTACACCATCTTCCCCTCGTCTATAGCATTGGTGACTGTCTCAAAGATGTCAACCAAATTTAACAGGCATGACCTCCCCTTGACAAAACCAAACTGTGCCAGATCAAGTGTCTGGAGGTTGCCAATGTCCTTGTTAAAAAAGTCCAATATAATCCACTCCATGTCCTTGCAGATCAGGCTAGTTAGGCTGATGGGTCTATAATTTCCTGGATCGGTCGATGCTCCACCTTTGTGCAGAGGGATGACAGTAGCTGTCCTCCACTCAGCTGGGATGAAGCTGGTACTCAGGCTTTGGTTGAATAGGGTGCATAATGGTGCCCCAAGTTCCTGCCTAAGTTCATGTAGGATACAGCCTAGGATGTTATCGGGTCCCCATGGAGGCTGTTTTTTTTTTGCTATTGAGAGGGCAGTGATGACTTTCTCCCTAGAGATAAGGGGAGGGGGGCAGGTATTGGGGATATCCTGTTTTACTGATAGGAGGACAGAGGAGTGAAGTTTTTTGTGAACCTGTCTGCCAGCAGGTTGGCTATATCTACATGGTTTGTGTATGTGGTGTCCTTGACCACCAGATCTGAGCAGATCTGAGTGCTTCCCTTGATATTGCAGACATATGTGAAGAAAGGGTTTCCTATGATTTACCCGAACTGCAGGAAGTCGAATGGCCAATGTGCTGTATCACAAAGGGCAGGAAATTGAACCAAAAGCAGTTGACCAAGGTTAGTCGAGTTGCATGGTGCACTCAACCTTTTGGCAAGCGATGTACCAAGACTATGGAGGGAGGTCGCACTTACTTGAGGAACAGGGAAGTAGCCCATTTCCTCACCCTAGTGAGATCTTGGAGTTGGTATATTTAATGTGCAGAGGGTGCGGGGGGGTGCATCCCCCCACATGGGGGGGTAAAAGATGGTGTAGCCCCCCTGCAAAATAGTAGAGATGAGCTAACTGCCATGGCTGGAAGAGGGGAATGTTGAAAATATTGAATGCACTTAATCGTGCAAACCATTTTTGACATTCTGCTCTTCCACACTAATGGAAATCAATGTTATTTCTCGATTTTGTTAACATTCTATGTAAGCCTATTCAACCTTAGCATAGTAAATCAAAGAATGCCTTATCATTGCATTTAGTAGATGTGGCCAGTTTGGACTCAATGTTTGCTTTGGAGGACTTCACTAATGCTCTTACTTGCTTGTTCAGGCTAAGGAGAGATTGCTTCCAATTAGATACCTGCTCCTTCTTGATCCTGGACAGCAATGTTTTCCTTTTATTATAGAGTTTATTTATTGTAGATGTCCACCAGACAGGTTTACTCTTCCTTGAGGAGGAGGATTTCATCCTGTCTGGTATTCCTGATTCCATACAGTTATATAAATGCTCATATAGTACTTTGGTGTAAGTTTGGACATATGTGCCAGTTTCTGTGGAGGTGGCAGGGGCTGTGAAGCTGTTTATAACTTCCCTCAGGAGATTGCATTCTGCTTTGGAGAAGTTTTGTTGTTTGACCCTATCTGGGGGGTGGGGGGTGGGGGAGATAGTGACTTTGAAAGTGACTGCATTGTGGTCGGATCTTACCAGAGATGATGACACTGTAGGGATGCTGCAGTGGTTACTCATGTTGGTTAATACCAAGTCAGAGATATTTTCACCTCTTGTGGGGGTGTCAACCAACTGGTCCAAGGCATTTGCATTAGATATATTAAACAGTAAACTAGCAGGATATCCTCTCTCCAAGAACATTGAGGTTATATGGTCTACTTCAATTTAAAAATTCTCAAAATCGTAACATATATTAGACACCCTTACTAGATGATCTTTAAAAATGTTTTTCTTACCATAAAATGGATAACAACTGTTCTATTCTAAATAACAGTTTGAAAATGTAGGTTTCCTATAGATCTTTGAACCAAAACACCCTTTTAATTCATCCTTAAAAACAGTGATGTCAAAAAAATCAATAGAATCACTCGAATGATTGTGTATGAATTTTAAAAAAGCCAGTAGTACTGTTAATGTAAGAAACAAATTGTTCTGCTTCTATACCTTTGTCCATCCACAGGATGAAGATATCATCAAGATATCTTAACTATAGATGCCAATATTTCTCATAAACAGAACCTACAATGAATTGTTTCTCCCAACTATACATAACTAAGTTTGCATAAGTTGGTGCGCAATTAGCTCCCATAGCCACCCCCTTGAACTTGATGAAAACAAATCTCCCTAAAAAAATATAAAATTGTTACATAAAATATGTTCCATGCTATCCATAATAAAATTGATAATACTATCACCATAGTTGGTCAGTTCAATAATAGGTGAATTAAATAATTCACGATCAACACTGAGTGGAATAAAACTAAAGAGATCACCTACATCCATAGGTGCATAGGTTCATAGGTTGGTACTAGGCTATCAGCCCGAGGGCCTATACAAGCCTAGCCATAACAATTCCCTGGCTATTTTTTCCCACACTATTTACTTCCCTGGACCCCTGTCTAGCAGGGTGACTGACGTGATCCCCGGGCTGAATTTTCTTTCTCCCATCCAATCGTCAAGGTTCCTTTTGAAGAGGGCCAAAGAGGCACTCTGCTTGACATGTATGGGCAGTCTATTCCAGAGTCTGGGGAGACTCTGGGTCAGGAACCTATCTCTCCAGCATGTTTTGTTTATTGTGATGACAAGGTTTAGATCCCTGGAGCGTGTGGTTCTGAGGGATTGGGATTTCTTTAAGTGTAGCATGTCCAATAGCTCTGGGTTTGACATGGCCTTGTATGTCAAGCAGAGATCGCCTCTGAGTAGATGATATGCGACAGAGTATAGCTGGAGTTTTTTAAGGTGGTTAGTGTAGGGCATCTGCTTTAGGCCTGTGATTCTTTTAGTGAGGTATTTCTGATTTCTTTCCTGTTGTTGCAGATGTCTTGAGAGGTACATACCAAATGGGGAATTGTATTCTATAATGGGTCTAATGAGAGATGAGTACAGTGGGACAATGACCTCCTTTTTTCTAGATGAGAAGCCCTTAGTGATGAGGTGTACCACATAGAAGGATTTCGTGACTGTTGTAGCGATGTGAGAAAAATTACAGCTGTTACTGAAATACTGTGGTTTGATCTTGGTAAGAAAATCCCAAGAGTCCTTTAAAATGTGTTCTACTGGTCATAAAGATTGCTTAAGGATCCAGTCAATGAACACCGCTAATGAATAAGTTTTCCATTTACTGGCTGCCACAATTAGATGCTAAGGAGGTGATGTAATATCCTTATGGACCTTGGGAATACCAAAGATAGATGGTATAAATGGAGTTTTGTTTTTTTAAAAATTATAACTTTCAAAAGTAATCACACCCTGTGCTAAAGAATATTCTAGAAAGAAATCAATTTTTTGATATGCACTATTAATTTTGTTCCTTGAGATAGTCTCATATTTATTAGTATCCTGCAAAAGATTAAAAATGTGACTAATATAATCAGTTTTATCAGCAATAACAATTCCCTCACCCTTGTTGAAATTATATATCTGGTTCGTGGTTGGGCTGCATGGTCACACCCTCAGTGTTTTTTTTTTTTTGCTTCCTACCTTATTCTAGATACTTTAAGCACATCTGTCAAATTCCTGGTCTCCAAAATGCCATATAATCTTTCTACCCTTCCAATGAATTCCACAACAGCTGACCATCCCTAGCCCCTATGAGGCCTTATACCATTTATAATCTAGAATATTTGCACATTTTTTTCTATTCATTTATCCCATCAGCATCATTTATATCAATTCTGCATCATACATAAATCCTTTAATGTTAACGTCTAGCTGTAATAAAGTCTTGTAATAAAAATTCAACCATTTTTATTTAGTTTAACCTAATCTGATTTGCCAGTTCACTACACCATTCTGTTATTCAGAGCTCTGGTGCTGTTACTGTCAAAGGTTTCAAAAGCATTAAAACACATTTCTATAAGGAATGGTTTGATTTATACACTAAAAATGCAAAATGTTCTACATGTGAATGAATGTTGTATTATTTACTCAGGAGGCCGTCAGCTTTGTGTAGATCCATGCTTCTGATCTTGACATCATTTCCTGATGTCTAGGACATGACTGTCATTCTTAGCAATGTGTTTAGCTATGTTTAATTCAGTAGCATTTTCTTTGCAAGCAGACCTTACCAATCATCATGAAGGGCTTTGTTATTCTTGATGGGATTCCAGATGCTACTTACTGTTCACATTGTATAGTTATATTAGTTATAGCACTACTATGATTAACTCTTCCTAGGAAGCTGCTTTAGGACACCAACTCATTTCTGGCTCCTCCAAAAGTTCCTCAAGCACAGAAATAGGTAGATTTACACCAACTAAGTCAGTCACATTGAGGTGCTACTCACAGAATCAATACCTCCATACTGTGCTTCTCTGAGGTGTTAAAATTCTGATACCCAAATGGCCATCTGTAAAATAAGAACAGTTTTTTTAAGAATGAATTTCATTACAATTCACATAATCCTCCAGATTTACTATTCCTCCATGCAGAACTAGCTTAGTCCTGCACGGAGGCGGCCATTTAGGAGCAGGATGGCAGTGCACCATGCATAGTAATGAGGCTCCTAGACTTACACAGAGCATGTAAGACTGCAGGGGTGTGTGTCTGAGAGCAGAGCTCTCAGAATATACATGTCCCGCAATGAAGAACAGCAGAAAGGGGTATGAAATGAGTGAGACCACTCATAGGTGACCGCATATCCCCACCAACAGTCTCCCTTGTGTATAACAGCAAAAGTGTACAGAAATAAAATGAAAACCCCATTTTTAATATCAATTAAAGCTAACCATAGGTGCACAGGTGTGCCCATCGCTTAGCTATGGTTAACGTAGCTTAAATGGCTGAAGAGGATAACAAGGAAGATATATGCAAATGAAGCAGCATAGCAATAGTGTAGTGGGCAAAGCATTCGCCGTACGAGCAAGCATTCCCGGTTTGAGTCCCACTGCAGCACATTCCATTTTCCATGGCAAAGCACGTTATGATTAATTTTGTTGCATAACCCACTAAATAACATATATTTATGAACTGGAGTACTGCAGTAAATGCACATGTGAGGTGTCAGTGTCATAATGAATACAGCCCTAGTAAGCAGGTTTAAGCACCAATAAGCAGTAGTAAGCATATTTAAGCACTAGTAAGCACGTTTAAGCCTTCTGCTCAGGGGTAAGCAATGTGCACACAGGTTAAGTAATTCTGAAGCTAACTCTCTGTAAGCATATGTAATCAGAGGTTAGCATTGCTTACCCTCGTGCCAATCTGCGCAAACCCACTTACAAATGCTCAAAAGTGCCTTAATCACTCGTATCCAATGGTCCTTGTTCTGCCCATCAATAAAATAAACAGCCATGCAGGTCTCAAACCCAGGACCATATACACCACAGTCACAGAAGTTAACCACCAAGACATCACAGAAGTACAGAAGAATGAGGCATCAGCAAACAAGTCTTCACCATAGTAAAACTAAACTGAACCTGTGAAAGGAATCCGTATACAGACATATGTGCCTTAACCCACTACATAACATAAATATGTGAACTGGAGTAAAGCAGTAAGCCCAGAAGTCAGGTATAAGTGTAATAGAGTGTTGAAATCCCCATTAAAACACAAGGACCCCATACAGTGTACGTACACATGAATCATGGATACCAGGCATACATATAAGGTGTAATGAATAATAACTTGATGCCAAAAAGGAATTATAATGCAGAGTCTAATGTAAGCAATGCTAAGCATTGCACAGGCCAGCTTAAGAGGTGTAAGCAATGTGTAGGCCAGCTAACTCAATGTGCCCAGTGTTATACCCATTTAAACAATGCCAAGCCTAGGTAAGCAGTTTTGCTCATAGCCTAGTCTTTTCAAAACTGGCCAGTCATGGAAAAGTGCATGTAATCAGCCCTATGTAAACCCAACAGATGGGAATACCTCTCATAACTGGTTGTAGCTTCCCCTTGCAGGCACAATGGTGGTAAGGGGAGAAGGTGTGCGCTTTCAGGCGCAGCACTGGTGCATCTAGGAGTCCAGAGTCATGGCAGGACTCCTTGTCAAAGACCATAATCAGAGACTGCTGCAGGGCCATTACCAGGGCTCTCAATATAAGACAGAGGCCTGGGACCATCTCGCCCGTGGCCTCACCAGTACCACTGGCATACCCTGAACTGGTGAGCAGGTCAGGCATCACTATGTCAACCTGAAGCGGCGTAAGGGGGACCTCTTGGACCAGTGGATCCAAGAGGCTAGAGCGGCAGGGGATGTTCCAGTTGTGTGTAAGTATCACCCTACTATGTGTGTAATAATTGTCAGCTCAGGTATATCATGGATATGTATGGCTAAATATTCCTCTTATGTCCCCCACAGCTGCAATGGAGCAGGCTGAAAACCAGGAGGCCCACGTCAGACACCTGTCAAGGTTGTGATGCGAGGCAGGTCAGTAATACTCATGCATTTACTGTCATAGGAAATAAAACAACGTAGTAGTAAATCAGTTGCCTGTATAAAACCTGTATTGTTAAAGGCAAATATTGCATACAGAATATGGCAGGAAGAGTCTTATATAGTATGTATATAAATAAAAGATTAACAGCCTGACAATAAAGGTCTAACTGCTGGACTGCATGTGTATACTCTGGTATCATATGGTAATGTAGATTTGCAATCATGTAATAGTACTGTTGAATTAAGCACTGTTACCCACACCGTGCACCATAAATTGAATGTGTAGGAATGCCTGTATATGACTTGTGTAATCCCCAGAGGCCATTTAGCACAACTGAGAGACATATAGACAGAAAACAGGGAAAATGCAGACAACAAAACCCAACTAGCACATGCAACTGAGATGTGAACTGTTGTTTTGTTTAGCACACACAGCCATGGTTTGAGTCCGGCCAGTGGTAGTAGTCTGCATACAGAATCATACCCCACAACTGTACAGATATGTCCAGAATGTCCAGTAAAGTAGCCCATATCTGTTGCCTATCAATCTGTCCCCCTGGAAAATTAGTGGGATCTGCCCAGACATATAGGCAGCAAACAGGAAATACAATTGATTGACACACATCTATGAGAACAAAGCTGGCATACTAACAACTCCCCAATACCTTATGAGACTAAGAAGCCACATATGTCCCATTTATATCCCAACTTGTCAAGCTGTGGCCAGACTGTGTAGAGTAACAGAGTGAGATGTATGTGCATAATAGTAATGTGGAATCTGGTACTGTGTGTGGGAACATTCAGGTAGTGCTAACAAACATTTCTCCCACAGGTCTGCCAGATACCAACACTGGGGTCAGAAATACAAGAATGATACACTGTACTGGTACTGTTTACATTGGTATTGCATGGCATTGCGACTGATGCAGTTGCTCTGAATAATGAGGTATTACACATCACTATCGCCCACACTGTCCTACAAAATATTACTGTCTAGGAGATCTGTATGAGTGTTGTAATACAAGGTCAGAATGCAAAAGCACAGGGGATTAATAAGACAGAAAGCAGATAGGAGATATACAGCAATATCTACATAGCAGGCACAACTGTGATGGACAGTGTTTAAGTTGTAGCAGACACAGCCATGGTCTGAATCCTGGGAGTGGATGTAGGCTGCATACAGGATCATACCCCACAACTGTACAGATGAGGCCAGAATGTCCAGTATATGGGCCCATATCTGCTGCCTGTCCCCCTGGTAAGTCTGTGGGATGATCCCAGATGTTTAGCCAGCAAACAGGGAATACAAGTGATTGTCAAACATCTATGAGAACAAACCTATCACTGTAGCAACCCCCAAAACTGTTAGGAGAGTGATATTTCAAGTATGTTCTATCTACACTCCCATGTTGTCAAGCTGTGACCAGAGTGAGTACAGTAACAGAGTGAGATGTATGTGCATAATACTAATGTGTAATCTTGAAGTTTGTGTGGCAACAATCAGGTAGTGCTAACAAACATTGCTCCCACAGGTATGTCACATACGAACACTGTACTGAGAAATAAAGACCATTATAACCTGTACATATTTTAAAATCTTGCCTGACAACTTTGTTACTAATATTATAAATGACAAGAAACTATCTTAACTTGCAACATTTACTGTATATACTGTTTGATAATCAATATCTTGTTATTGTATTGAAGCCAACAACCTGTAATGTTGTTTATTATTGCTGCAACTTTGTATCTCTATTTATCATGTACATGATGTGGAGCTTTTCTCCCTGGGCATCCACTGAAAAAGGACCTGTGTCCAGTCGGAATCTCCCGGTAAACAAATGTAAATAAAAATAAATTAAATAAATACTGGTACTGTTCACTCTGGTATTGTAGGGAATTGAGTGTTGCAGTTTCTCTGAATAATAAAGTATCACTGATCACTGTCACCCACACTGTGCTACATAATATAACTGTGTAGGAAAGCATGTATATATGTCTGTCAGGTCACTAAAGGTGAAAGAGTGCAATATTCTAGATATGTCCTGGCACACCAGCATGTGGTCAACACATGGCCAGAGTCTGTGAAGAAAGAGTTGGATAGCTATGTGCACAACATCAACCCAGAATCTGGGAGTATGTGTAGAAACAGTTAGTGTTAACAAACATTACCTCCACAGGTATACCAGGTAAGAGGTGTATACTACAGGTAAAACCAGTTAATGTATAATGATACCCACAGCCATATCACTGTCCAAACTAAGGCTATAGGGTAGTGTAGTAAGACTTGTAAGGTACAGATAACAACACTGACTAGGAAAGTAATGTGGACTACAGGAATATACTAGTTGTTAATTAACATCTTTCTCCCCCCCACCATATCTCCAACAATAATCAACATACCCACCCCAACTGGTATGTAATGACACCTATGTTCTGATAATGTCCAATTGTTTGATACATATTTTAATTGTTCCCATGCATGTGCTATATTGAATTATTCCAACATTGGTGGCATGGTGCCATCAATATACCTGCATGCTGTTCTTATTACCACTGTGGTCCCATATATGCATGTGTTCTGTATGTTATGCAACTGTTCTGTATCTGGTGTCTAGGTTAATGGAAATACCATGCATACTGTTATACCTAACCCTGGAATGTGTTGACTATTACTAACCCACATATGATGTAATCTAAACACTTTAGCATGCTTGGGAAGGTTGGTCCCAGCAGACCCAACTGTCCCACCTCAGCTGGCCGTGGAACCAGGCACCAGCATGTCTGGGGCCCAACCCATGACCTCCCTGTCCATTGGTTCTGCACCACCTTCGGGTGGAACCGCCTCAGGGGATGGGGATCTTCCCCCCGGGAGCGGGCGCAGACAGGCACCTGTCACCCATCACCAGGTCAGGTTGTGGTGCATAGAGAGATCAACCAGCAGCTTGGTGATCTTCTACGCCAGCTAAAGGGTTGCGTGTCACAACTAGAGCATCAGTCTGGCTCTGTGACTCAGCCCCCAGCACAGCCACTATCAAGGCTGTGAAGGTGCAGTGGTAACTGCACATGGGTGGGGACCTCTGTCCCACTGTTTCCACTAGGGGGCTCATGGGCTTCCAATTTCCCAACACCCCTCCCCATCAAGATGTTTACCCCTCACATGTGTTATATACCACCCCTGTATGCGTCTTGTTTGTCTTGTCTGTTAACCTACCCAACCTACCTCCCCAAATATACCTACTACTCCTCCCCAACATCCCACTCTCACTTGAAAAAAAAAGGGGGGCAATCTGTTCCCACAAAAAAATCTCACCCCATACATAGCTGTCCATTTCACACACATGTCCATTGGACACATGTAATCTGGTCTAATTGGCATCACAACGTATTATTGTTATCCTCACCCCCTCCCTGGGGTTTGAGTGTCCAAATATACCTTCAAATTCAGTGTATATGTACAGCTGTTGCTGTAGAAGAAATGGGCAGCTATGGACCTTCCCTACATCCTTCATGCACATCCCTGGCTATTTTCCCTACTGTCTTTGTGACCCTTTTTTCACCACTTTCCTATCAACCCCTTTTTCTTTTCTTTTAAAGAAATTAGCGCGGGGGTAAGCAGGAGTAAGCACTTTTAAGCAGCAGTAAGTGGGTTTAAGCCTGCTTGTGCAGAGGTAAGCAATGCCTACACTGGTTAAGCAATTTATAAGCTGAGTATAAAAATCTGTAACCAGAAGTTAGCAGTGCTTACCTTTGTGCAAACCCACGCAAACCCGCTTACAACTGCTCAAAAGTGCCTTAATCAGTCTGTATCCAATGGCCCTTGTTCTGCCTAGCAACAAAATAAACAGCCTCTGCAAGTCTCAAACCCAGGATCCTGCACACCATAGATAAAGTGATTTACCACTAAGCCATGTCAGATATACATAACCTTGATGTATTTACAAACATATCATCCAGCCCAGTCATTCAACAGTGCAGGGAATGTATTCCAACATGTAGATGTACGTGTGTGGGTAAATATATTAATATATAAACAGATACAACATATCTATATCTATCTATATATATATATATATATATATATATATATATATATATATATATATATATATATATATATATAAACATATATACATACAAATGCCTACATCTAGAGATGTATACATCTATATGTCTAAATATATACAGCAGGTTATATATATTTAAGCAGACATATATATCTATGTAGGTATATACATACATAGTTATATTTATGTAAGCAGATATATATATATATATATATATATATATATATATATATATATATATATATATATATATATATATATATATATATATATATATATATATCTGTATAGGTATATACGGACATACAGCTCTAGATAACAATGGGAAAATAACAAAAACATATATGTCCACATGCACCGTTAATGGGGTTGAGAGGCCCCAAACAATATAAGTCTTGTACGAATATGTATACCCCCCGCACAGCCAAACACATCTGCCCTGCAATACACTACCAAGTATTGCAGATCCCATAACCAGGACCTGACACGATATGGGCACAAGATGTTAACAGTACTTCATCCCACCTGTATGATGTCAGCCTGGTATCGGTAACATATGCAGTACAGTCTGGCTCCCATAGGTAATGTACAATATGGAAGCTATCAACATCCGTAGGATACATATACTCAGACACATATATATGCAGATACAGATATATATATATATATATATATATATATATATATATATATATATATATACACACTACACATACACATGATGAGATATGTATAGTACAATACATATGTAGAAGGTGCACACAATATGGAACAGCCACTATGCCTACAGTTAACACCTTAACAGCTGGACACTGTATGAGCCACCGATACAAATGACAGTCATTGCCTGCAGCATATACCCACCGAGAGGTCATAGGATATAATACCACACACAGGTTTGCATAAATGGAAAACCTTTATTTGTGTACTATTACAGATTTATATGCCATGTCATATAGCTGTTCAGGCACTGACATCCATATAAACAGAGTAATACAACTGTGAAACAGTTATACTAATACAGTAGTCTGGAAAGGTTTACAAATGTTGCTGTCCAGGCTGAGCCCTTCAAATAGTACAATAGTAAAGATAGACTTGACCACAGGATACCAAACAATCAACAGTAAGTAATGCAGATGTATGGTTCAGCAGCCGCTATCTACACTCTGTACACAATCACTAGGTGGTAAAGACCTCAGTTGACACAATGGGACGTAACTGTTACATAGCAAGACATAACTGACACCATCACAAGCACACTGACAAACTGAACAGTCTGTATGGCAGGAGGCAGTAGGCCTGCATTAACCCAATGTATTTAATTTATTTAATTAATTTAAATATAGGTGAATTGTATGGTAATGTACATCCAGTTACCTTAACGCAGCTCACCCCTGATACCCCTACATGTTGTAACAGCCTAGGTTATTTATGGTGCATCCCTCCATAATCAGTAATACAGGTCCATATACTACTGTTACATACACTGGCCTCTGAGTGCATAAGGGCATACATGTATTCTGCAGATGAAGCCCACACATATATGGCCCCAACCCCTCAGTATGTGTGGGGGACACAACAGCAGTGGACTGATGGCAGAAAAGGCAGCATGACATACAGCCCACTACATAACAACCCCTGACAGCGTGTCATATGTGCAAAGCTTGGTATGTAGGTGGAGGACAACCAGGACCAGATTTGTAAAACTGTTGTAATACACTAAGCAAGTCGCTGGTGTTACAGTATAGTCTGCAACATACCCTTAGTCAGGGATTTGAGGTTAGAAACATAAATGGATGTAGCCATGTACTGATAGCACTCAACACACACTGCCAGTGAAATATCTGACACAGGACCTGTGTGGTGGACAGACAAAACATGATAGGCACACATCTGGCCATCAAGAGGATAGGCCCACAGTTGAGAACTATGCAGACAGAGTGCATTCCAAGGTAAAGTAGTATGTACACACAAACCCTGTAACACCAGTACTATACAAAGCATAACACAACTCTACTCACACTCTGTCTGTAGATCAGGAACCTCCTACAAATATGTAGCTGGCCTGAGTGTGCAGGTTCTCCTGTAAGGGGTATTGCTACCTGCTGTCTGTACACTGATTCCCACACACAGGAAGGATGTCCATCACACAGGAAAGGTAATGGGACCACACTCACATGATGTAGGAGTTTATAGTAGGTGGTTGCCATGACAGTGGTAATTGGAAGTACTACACAGCAAGCTGGATGCAGTTAGCAAGTGGAGGACACTGATTGGTGCAGAGGCCATCACCTGGTCATGTGCATCACCTACTAAAGCCATGCTGCAATCTGTTCAAAGCAGCTCAATCCATTTACTGGAGAGAGAGAGAGAGAGAGAGAGAGAGAGAGAAAAAGAGAACGAAAGAAAAAAAATTTCAAAAAAAAAAAATAAAGAGCCTAAGGCAAAGGCATATATTCATCATTCATTCATCAAGACATCATTCCCACAACAGGTATGTGAAGTATATATACATTTAATAGAATGTAGTACCTGGTCCATAATAATGGGATAGATGATGTGCAATGATTTATATGTGCCATCAGATGTTGTTGTGATGACGTTCAACTGAACAACTGCTATGGAAATAGTTGTCTGTTCCTGTGGGTAGTGGGCCATAGCCATCAACTGTGCAGGTCAGCACTGACTGACAACATGTAAGCCATCATAGTGTGTGCTGTGTGATTGGAAGTATGTATATTACGTGGCCAATATCTGGTGGTGGAAGTAATGCCATTATGATGGACACTTGGGACCCATGGCCCACCACTGGCAGGATACTCCAGTTAATCTGTAATGTAGCATGCAGGAATGCCATAGGTGTGTAATAGGGTTACCTGCAATCAGGTCCTACATATAACCCCCTAATGTCAGGCTGTGTCCATATGTGGCACCTGTCTGTGTTGTAGCAAGGCAGAACAGTGCAGGAAGGTGTTGTGAGATTGTGGAGCTGATGTCTGAATGTACCCCACATATAGGAAGGTGCCTGGCCTGGAGGCTGAGCAGGAAGAGCATGTTGGCCCTGTGAATGTGTACTTGGTGCCTCAGACTGATGTAGCACATCCCACATATGTCTGTGGAGCCGGGTATGGAACAGACCCTAGACCTGACCTCAGGGGACAGGAACATGTCTGTGTGTGCCCCCACGGGGGGTACAACATCCCCTGGATTGGTTTCACCTGATGGTATTCCTGGACCAATAGATGAGGAGGCCCCAGGTTGGGACACACATGTGATGTGGCCAGGTATCATGGACAGATGGGTTTGGAGAGGTGGTTCTGTTGGCCAATAAAACATATACATGTTATTGTGTCACTGTTTTAGAACATATGTTGGTAGCAATAGTCTACACAATCCCGGAACATGTCCAACAGCATGTATAGATATCCCCAATAACACAGAATGTCAGATGTGCAGCAATCCCAAAGCAGCCATACCACTGGCATGTATGGAACCACAGTGGCCCTGACAATGGCATGCAGGTGAATAGTCTGTAACAGGCTACAATGATAGTGTCCACACAGGGGACATGGCTACAATCACATAGCAGAAATTGTGGTACAATACAATATCTCTCCCACTGGTAGGTAAGCTGTAGCCATACCTAATGAGTTGTGTGTACAGTTTGTTGAAGCTGATATGGTGGGGGGGGGGGTGACAGAGATGTGTATTACGAACTGTGGTAACCTTACTTTATGAGTTCCTCAGACCTGTTTCCATCTTCATGCCTTTCAGCCAAGATGTCACATGCATGGTTGCCCACCTATTCAGAAGTGGAGAATGATGTGGTTATATTACACCTGATCCAGCACTACCCAGTGCTGTTTGGCAGGGCTGCCCATGAGCAGCAGGAGCGGACTGCCCTGTGGAACGACCTAGTCCGGCATCATTGTACTGACCTGCTTCGCAATGCCCGTCGGTGTGCTGCTGCAGTCCAGGGGGATCACCTCGCCATGGGGGGGGGCATGCCATCCATCCCCCGACACATGTGGAGGAGCTCCTGGCCAGCCTCGTGGCACCTACCTGTTTGGCCAGCCATCAACCACTGGACACCTTTGTGGAGGAGGGTGGCACCCACACACTGGCCATGGAGCATGCAGGTAAGGACACAGAGCACATCAGTAGACCACAGTTGTGTATACATCCGCATTGGTACAGGTAGATCATGCATATCTGACATGTCATAGATATATTGTGTTGCTGCATTGTAGTGATAAACAGATGTCCAGATGTGGTAGTATCGTGGGACTGTACCGTTGATGTATTGTAATACTGCACCCACCCTATAGCACTGCCACAGGTGTGTCCACTGACATTGCATCTCTCACCCTCTTATGTAGGTCCCTCCGGGATACCACCAAGGCAGCAGCCTATAGCTGTTGAGCATGTTTTATGTAGATGCTTGCCAACAAACAGGGCATGTAATGGTGATGGTATATTCCATGCATACATCTAATACACCTAACCTGAATGCATGCTGTACATGTGCATGTATTGCTGCTGTAAAATGCACGGTGTCACAGGGCTAACCATGATAGGGTGTTGGAAGGGTATGTCAGACACCTGCATGATAACTAACATTCTGTCATTGCAGAATGTGTCCACAGGGAGTAACATACTGGTGGTAGACATAGCCTACAGTAGGGACATGTTCAGAACAACACCCATATACAGTGCTGCAGCACCTGTGTATATACCTGTTGGACAATGGCAACTGCTGCAGAGATACACTATAGAATAAGGCATTACAGTAGTCCACATTATCAGCTGGGTATAGGCTGCAACATGTGGTGCTCAGTGTATGGGACACTGTAAAGTGACACACATGTGTAGGGGCTTACTTGTCATGCATCTGCATATATATAGAAGGGGGGAGTTTCAGCATGACACACCAGTGCACTGCAGCAGGGATCCTAAGGATTGTAGGAATGGCTCTATCTGCACATAGTCAGGTTCAGGACCTGTGGCAGCCATAACCCTACCCACACAGCAATAGTGATGGCAGTGTGTGAACACCATTGGATGTGCACATGAGTAAACCTTGCAATCATGCAGAATAGGGGGACATGTGTAGGGCAGACTGAACATACACTGGCAAATGCAGATGGCCAATGCTGGTATACCCTTGTCAGGAGTAGTGACTGCTGTAGTACACACAACAAGAGGTGCGATAAACCATCATGATAAGGGTGTGCACACATATGCTCACACGATGTGTATGCATTGTGCTCAGCAGCTGTACACCTAACACAGTCTGTAGACACTGCATGTGAATGTAAAGGACATATGTCACATATCGGGCTCATGTACTGCTAAGATATGTGGTGATGTGGTCCCATGGCAGATCAAGGATATGTGTGTGTCAAATCAATAAAGGTGTGTACACCCCCCATAGCCATGGTATGCTCTGATGGTTGTCAGTGTAAGAGTATTGGATTGGTCATACATGGTCTGTTGATGTTGACAGCTGTAAATCAGGCATCAGGCATTCACCAATGACAACTGTCCACATATCATCCCAGGTATGTGTTGCTGAAAAACATAGGGGCTGTGAGAAGTAAAGCTGGCATAACTGACACAGTACTACACATTCCACAATGGGTTGTACACCTGTGAGTTGTGGTGCACAGTACATGGCAGAGTGCAGAACAGGTGCACAACAATACTGTGTACATGGGTGCAGTGGTATCCAGGGGAAGGGGCATCACCTAGTGACACAGCACATGCATCATACACATGTATACTGTTGCTAACATGGATTGACTATAGCTGAACTGCATGCTGTTCTGTACCTTATGTTCTGCATGTTGACAGATGGGTAATAGGAGGACTGTGTGTACTATCATCGTGCAACCTCACCTGTATATGTGTGTGTGTGTGTGTGTCCTTGTGGTTAGTTTGTCTGCTGGGTCACTCTGGCGAAGTGGAGGGAGGTAGATGCATGTAGGATGCATGTGTGCATGTGTGTGGTTGTGTGGGTGGCCATGTATGCACATGTGAGATTGTGGGGTGTTCATACAGCTGTACCTCCCTTTGGGACCATGCAGTGCATGGACATGGCCTGCCACATTACACAACAGTAATACCTGTCATGTGTAATCACAGAACAACAAATATTATAATATGGTCTGTAGCATGGAACAGGCATCCAGAGGGAAGGTGGACACCAGGTACACCCTTAATATTGCAGTCAGCAGAGAGGTCACCTACAACCCACGTATGCAGCACTACAGATGCATTGGAGAAGTACTAGTCAACACCAGGGAGTGTATCCAAATATTACAATTGTCACATGATAGGCTGAAGGAGCAGCATATCTGGCATGTACTGAGCATTACATACATATGACACACCAGTGTGAGATATTATGGATACAACATAGTAGCCCACACATATAGGAGTCATGCACATCATGTTCGGATGTACAGAGGGTGCATACCGAATGACAGCAGTGATGCCATGTAAAACCACTACACACAAGTCAGGCAGGTAAAGTAGCAACAGGCCTTGTGTTCTGGCCACTTGTGTGGGCATTTAGAGGACTGAGATGTTAATGAGTGATGTCAGTGTGTGTATGTTAACAGGTGTGAATCAGGATGGGGTAACACATGGACATATACATGGGACTGTCTGTAAAGCCATAGACAGGTAGGTATTATGGAGGTGTGTGTGTGTGTGTGTGTGTGTGTGTGTGTGTGTGTGTGTGTGTGTGTGTGTGTGTGTGTGTGTGTGTGTGTGTGTGTGTGTGTGTGCGTGTGTGCGTGTGTGTGTACTATTAGGCAATGCTGTACAGGTTTTAAGGTGCATTTATTGTTTTCCCCCACAGGTGGCGAGGTGGGTCAGGGTCCCTCCTGCATGCACTCTGATGTTGGTGTCCATACAGACACCAAAGATGATGATATTAATGTTGAGGCACAGGTGGGCTTGTCAGGGGCTGACACTGTGCCAACATTTGACATTCCCGTTTTAGCCACCCCAACTCCACACAGTTTCAGTGCCTATACAAACCCCATCACCAGGGGCCATAGTGGAGGGACAGCTGGCGTTCAGTGGAAAGTGTGGTAACCATGCCTAATGTGTCCGGTCACAGCAGGCATAGCTGGATGTCTGACAGGCCACCACATAGGCAGATGTCCCAGGGTGCTCATGGTAGGGCCACTGGACATCATGCCTCTGACAGAGGTGACATAGCTGGTACCAGCAGAAGCATGTTTCAGGCACATATAGAATGTTACCACAGACAGGGCCTGAGGCTGTAGAGGGATGCTCTCACACCTTCATATGACAATGCCCGTGAACTGGATGGTGCCACCCATGGATTAACTGAGTTCATGGATAGACTGGTGAGATGATGGCCTTCATCGACCGTGGTCTGTCCGTGCTTGAACGTGTGGTGGGAGTGCGGTGATGGCCACGTGGACATAGGCCAGCAACACCAACAGCTTGTAGTCAATGTGGATGTGCTAGGACACCAAGGGGCTCCCGTAGTGGCAGTAGCAGCCCTGGCAGTGCAGGGGGTGTGCTGTCCACACCACACCATAGCAGGCCACGTGAACGTGGTCCTGGCCAGTCCCAGGAGGGACCTGGTACCAGCGGACAAATGTCATCATCAGATGAAAGTAGCACATCAAAGCCTGTACATGCCCGTGGAACCCCCTGGTAGGCGCAGTCCATGTGTCCATGGTTGGAGGCAGTGAACTGCACACCCTGCCAGGTATGGTCTGCAGCTGTCCATAAACACCTGTGAGGGCAGCCACATGGCAGAACTGTGTGCATGCATACCCACACACTATGCAAACACACCTAGGGCAACCCCATACCTACACACACCACATCACCTCACCCAGCTCCAAACAGTACAGCCCTCACCCACACACATGGTGTCAAATGTATGGCCCACCCTCGGCTTCTGGCAAACCATCATCACACCCTGTGCATATGATGATACCTGTGCCACATCCCTGTCATCCATACCATCAATGCAGCGACAGGCTGATATGGTTTTGATGCACATGGTGACTGTACAACAGTGTACCACAGTACTGCAGTGTAACATGTCATAGGGAGTAGTGTAATGCATATTTGGCAGGTAGTGTAGCCATCCAGCAATGATGCCTTATAGCTGTTATTAAGACAGGTTGGTTGTGGTTTCTATAATGTTATTAATTTGTGTTGTAGGTGTACATGTGTCAGCACTAGGATGCCCTGTGCATATGATGATACCTGTGCCACATTCCTGTCATCCATATCATCAATGCAGGGAGAGGCTGATATGGTTCTGATGCACACTGTGACTGTACAACAGTGTACCACAGTACTGCAGTGTAACATATTGTAGGGAGTAGAGTGTAATGCATATTTGGCATGTAGTGTAGCCATCTAGCAAGGATGCCTTATAGCTGTTAGTAAGACTGGTTGGTTGTGGTCTCTATAATGTTATTCATTTGTGTTGTAGGTGTACATGTGTCAGCAATAGGATGCCCTGTGCATATGATGATACCTGTGCCACATTCCTGTCATCTATATCATCAATGCAGGGAGAAGCTGATATGGTTCTGATGCACACTGTGACTGTACAACAGTGTACCACAGTACTGCAGTGTAACATATTGTAGAGAGTAGAGTGTAATGCATATTTGGCAGGTAGTGTAGCCATCCAGCAAGGATGCCTTATAGCTGTTAGTAAGACTGGTTGGTTGTGGTCTCTATAATGTTATTCATTTGTGTTGTAGGTATACATGTGTCAGCACTAGGATGCCCTGTGCATATGATAATACCTGTGCCATATCCCTGTCATCCATACCATCTATGCAGGGACAGACTGATATGGTTCTGATGCACATGGTGACTGTACAACAGTGTACCACAGTACTGCTGTTTAACGTGTTGTAGGGAGTAGAGTGTAATGCATATTTGTCAGGTAGTGTAGCCAACCAGCAATGATGCCTGATAGCTGTTAGCAAGACTGGTTGGCTGTGGTCTCTATAATGTGTGTCAGCATGGGGATGGTCTGCAGTCATATTCCACAATGGGGTATGTCACTGTGGTGATACCATGGCTGTGACATGTCTGGGGTACAGTCAAACACATTGCACAGGTTACTAAACCGGTTATTGCCTGTGCCACATGGGCAGGTGGCCCGCTGAGGCATGTATAACCTGCAATCTAATGTAGACCCATCCACATACATGCACACTGTTACTTGGCAACACTGGGACTAGACCCCTACCTAGCTATGTATGATACTGAAGTGCGTGGCTTACATTACACACATCACACAGCGTTTAGGGTGAGGTGTGTCCTAGGTTACATGTTACATGCAGAACATCACCTGACATGTACAGTATGCTAATGGGGGATGTAATGGGTGTATTTGTACAATACATAGTGTGACATACCGTCAGATACACATTTACAGACACATTACAGCCTGACACACATCTGAGATACCAGGGCCTACCACTGCTAACTAACTTGACCATGTTTCCACTGTGTTACAGGTAGGCTGCACACATCACATGAATAACTGGCTTGGATTGTGGTAACAGTTACCTGCATGGTTGATGGTGACAGTGGTAAACATAATGTGGTACATAGGACATATACTGGGTGTACCTTAGTGTAATAAATGTGTACACAGCACCCACAATCCCCACTGGATATTGTGCTCCCTGAAACCCATGACACTCTGCCATACCCACCATCACACATTGGTTGTGACTGCAATACAACTCATAGTATACCCCAACATTGGTACTACAGGGATATGCATCACATGCACATGTCACATGTGTAGTGGAGTGTTGCATTGTCATGCCTCACCTATGGGCAGCAACAACACTATATGTACTACTGTGTGGCAATGAGTATTGTATAGGAGTATGTGGCCTTGGAATGCTGTACCCTACAGATATACAGACATGCACAACTACACACACATGCCAGAACACAATGGGTATCCCATGCCAATCACCCCATTTCAAAAACACTGTTGTGCTGGTACTGCAAGGCTTGTGTAGTAGGTATGGGGGGAGCTTAACAGGGTATATGTAATGTCCCATACAGCAGCAGCCACAACTGACTATGGCAATGGGTGTTGCATTGGTTGTGAAAGCCCTCATGGAATTCCCATGTACACATGTGTCA
>NC_056750.1:782852627-782982627 GCF_019279795.1 Protopterus annectens | reverse complement strand
GCTTATTTATTTAGTTTTGTTAACCAGGTAAATGAGTCCTATGTCTTGAGCCACAAGGACAAGATAAATGCAACATTACGTATTTAGTTAGCTATTTTTTTTTTTTTTTTTTTTTTTTATTGCTTCTTGACCTGGTTAGACCCATTAGGCTAGTGACCTCTTTTCAGGGTAGACCAAAGGTGGTATTTCTAGTACTCGGGGAAAATTGGCTAAGGCATCAGATAACTTCCCCTACTCTTGGTAGTCGGGGGTGGGCTTTGTGTGTTACACATCCTGACTTCCTGTTTCCTGTCCAGGCATGGAGGCAGCCAGGAAAAACAGGGAGAAATCATGGCCAATTCAACTTTGGCTGAAAATGCTGAAAATGTAGTTGAAATGGTAGAATCGTTACCAGAAGTTTTTTCTGATGTTGTGGGTGCAGAAAAAACAGTGACATTGGAGGAAAAGGAGATTGTAGCTGTAACAGAGCTGGATTCAGAGGAAAACTTTCAGAAGAGATTGTTTGAAGGAGAGACAGTTACCTCTGATAAATGCATAATTACAACACTCCAATGGGGGGGGGATGATTATTTGGAAGAAATGTTAAACCAAAGCGAACCAGAAAGTGGAACAGCAATTTCATGGAGTGACATCATGGACAAAATAGAAGAAGAAAAAGGAGAAGAAGAGACTGCCAGAAAAAGCTCAAGATACATAGTCTTATGCACAAACTGTGGAAGAAGGAGAAAAGAAGAAAAAAAAATAAAAGGAAAAAAAGAATACAGTACATGTGAGCAGTAAAAAAGAAGAACGTTTGGACAGTTATGAAGTTGGGGACTCTGTCATAGCACCTCTGGGTGACAAAGCAAAAGTGGTAAGGCATTAATTTTAATTAATAAAGAGACTTTTTGTGACTTGATTTTTGAGACTGGGCAGGCCATGGAAAAGTTTTTGGGTGCATATGAACAAAAGAAAAATATTTATCCATGGTCAGAATATGTGGTGCAAGCTTTTTACAGACATAAAAAAAAAGAATACTGATCCAGTTTAGAGCTGAAGTTGAAGCAAAAGAACTGAAAGAACATTTAACTATATGTAAAGAAGTAATGGACACTACAAAAATATATGATGAAAGAGGACTATGGACTGGGGGATGGGAATGTGGAGTAATACCGAAAATGGAAAATGATAATGTTATACACATGCCTAGTATTATTAATGTTCATGGTAATAGAGGTTTTACAAAATACAGGGGGCCAACAAAAACTTATTTTTGTGGAAAAAATGATCATTTAATTAATGAATGTGATAAAAAAGATGTTAGTTATGTGGTAAAACATGGCATAATGCAAAAAATGTGATTTAAAGTGCAAAAATGTGGTAGTACTGGTCATTTGTGGCTAGATTGTGAAATTAATGTGCAAAAAAATGAAAATGAAGTTATACAGGATAAAGAGATAGTAGAATGTGTTATACAAGAACATGTACAAAATGATGTAACTGATAAAGAGGTTATACATGATGTTAAAGAAAGTAACAAAGAAAAAGAAACAGAGGAGACAAGTGAGGAAGAATCTGATTGGTGCACATTAAGAAATAAAAATAATTTAATAGGGAAAAGAGTTAAAGAAAGGAAAAGAAAATGTAAAAACATAATGCTTAGAGAAAATAAGAAAGGAAATGGATAAACATTGTATTATACTAACTGTTCTTAAAAGCTAAAAATATTAGCTTTAAATGTGAACAGTATGGAAAATCTTAAAAGATGAATAGGTGTATTACAAAGGTATACTACAGTACATGCACATATTATTGTTTTAGAGGATATCAGATTATTAACAGAGGAAGAAAGAACACAAACTGAAAAACTTTGGAACGGTGCAGTAGTTTGGAACACGGGGAAAGAAACATGCTGGGCATATGTATATTATGTCTGGAGAGCATTACAATATTAGATGTAACCATAATGGAACTAGGACGAATTACGGTAATAGACATGAGATGGACAAAATATGTGAATAGAACTATAGCTTTTTATGCATATGTAACAAAAAAAGAGAAATGTTTAAAAATATTCTTTAATATGTTTGTGTAAATATGGACATTATAGTGGTGGGTGATTTTTATTGTAATTTAAAGAAATTAAAAGCAATTGTGATGTTAAAATGGCTAAAGAAATTATGAGAAGTGGAAAGTTAAGTATATGGGAGAATAACCACTGGACCTATAAAAGGAAAGAAATGAGGGCAGAACTTGATTATTTTTAAATATCTGATAGTTTAAAAGTCATAAAAAATAAAGTATGCTGGATTTTAGATCATGTGGCTATATGAGTTAAAGTACAGGAGAATGAAGAATATATAAAAATAGGAAAAGGAATAAAGAGAATTAATGAAAATTAATTAGATTTAGAAGAGAAAAAAACTTGTGGAATTATGGAAAAATCATATGAATATGAGAGAGTTTTATGAGAAGTGGACTGTTTGGTGGCTTAATTCTAAAAAGAAAAATAAAAAAGTGTTTTTAGAATGTATAAGGAAGAAAAGAAGAAAAGAAAAAGAGTTAAGATATTAAATCAAAAAAACATTTAGAAACTTGGAGAAAAAATTCCTTTTATGAAAAAGAAAGATAATTATATAAAATGAAACAAATTAAAATTAACTTGTTATATAAGCAAAAATATTGTTTATAAGGAAAGAAAGAAGAGGCAGTACCATATTTGAATAAAATAATAAAAGAAGGAAAAATAATAAGGGAATTAAAAATAAGGAAGGTAAGCAAATAAGACAGCAAGAAGGAATATATGAAATAATTAAAGAATATGTATTGGACTTATTTGTTAAAAGAGAAGAAACCATAGAACAAATTTATAAAGGTGAAAAATTAAATAAGGAAGATAATGAGTATTTAGAACAAAAAATAACTATGAAAGAATTGAATAAAATTCTAAAAGGTAGTAACATTAATTCTGCAACAGAACTGGATAGAATTGAATATGGTATGTATAAAGAAATGAAAGAGTGGCAAAAAAAATATTTTTATAGAAGTTATGAATGAATGGTTAAAAACTGGAATTAAAGAGAAAGAGATATGTACAGAAGTTATAAAATTTATATTTAAAATAGGAACTAAAGAGAAGATAAAAGATTGGAGACCTATAACATTGAATAATATGGATTATAACATTTGTATGAGAATAATAACAAAAAGGTTACAAAAATGGATGGAATATGACCAAAATGTATTCGTAAGAAAAGGAAAAGGAAGTCAAGAGTTGTTATGGATGATAAGAGAAATAATTGATGATATCATAAATAAAAATGTAGAACTGAAGGCTATGATAGGGGATATAAGTAAATCACATGATAATATTCAGTATAAATCATTATGGGGAATTTTGCAGGCATATAATGTAAGCCAAAAAGTATTACAAGTAAAATATGTTTATGAAAGGAACTGTGTGAAACTATATGTAAATGGCTGGATTGGGGAAGACATAAAAATAGAATGTGAAATAAAACAAGGCTGCCCAGCTAGTAGTGTAGTTTTCTTATTAGTTATGAATGTAATAGTGAAGGAAATTAATAAAATGTCAAGTAGTGGTGGATACAAAATGATGAAGGAAGTACAATTGCCAATTATATATAATTATGCTGATGATATTGTATTAATTGTTAAAAATAAAATATGGATGTAAAATGTAAATGAAAAATTAAGTATAAATTAAAAAATGGTTTAAGTATAAATAAGAAGAGTAAAGGATTTGGTTTTGAAGGAGTGATAGGAGGTGTTGAGTTCAATCAAATATACTGATATATTAGGAATAGCTTTTGGAAGGAATGAATACAAACAACAACAATGGGATAATGCACTCGAAGTAAAGGATATGACTCATTTTTGGAAATGATATAGATTTTCACATCAAAAAAGCACACTTGTTAAACACCAAACTTGTTGAACACCATGGTAATAAGAAAAATTGCTGATGTTGCTAACATCTGTATGATTCCTATTAAATATGAAGAGAAACTAATGATGATTATATTTTCTTTTATAATGGGCTCTAGACTGAATCCAGTCAAGAGAGGGATTATGTATATAAAAGAAGAGCAAGGAGGTTTGGGTTTAATAAACCCAATAGTACATGCAGCATCTTTAATTTTATATAAGGTATTAAAAGGAATTAAGAAGGAAAATAAAAACTTGATAGAAATTATACTATATTATAAATACAAATAATTATGGGAAGGAATGCAAGTTAAAAACCAAAATAAAAGCATTGTGAATGAAGAAATGAATGAGTACCAAAACAAAATTGTGATATGGAAACTAAAGAATATATGTGAGAAAAATAGAAAGGAATGGTACTTAAGTATTATGAAAGCATTTTATTATTGTGATCCATGGAAAGATTTAGAAATAGATAAGAAAAAAGCCATAATGATGAGATATAATAACTATAAAAGATTAAAGAATGTAATGATTTTTTGGAGATTGTCTATTTGAAAATTGTCAGTTAAGGCAAATATGCCATAAAAGAAAAAGCAAGACAGAATATGTAATAAATGTGGATAGTTTGGGACTACTGAGCATGTGTTTTTGAAATGTTTAAGAGTTAATAACTTGTGTAAAAAATATGTAAATATAATAGAGTGAAAAGTTTGTTCAAATTTGAGCAAATAAGTATGGACATAATTGAATTTGGTTATTATGGTGTATGAAAACAGGAAGAAGTGAAGAAAATGGACAGACTAATATTTTATGTTTCATGGACTATATGGAATGAGAGACTAAATGAAATTAAATACAATGGAAAATGGGCTTTGACAAAAATTCTGGAGGAAAATAATGTTTTGGTTGTGGATAAAAGAGTGGCGGATGATTAAACTGAAGTTTATAATGTATGGATATTTGTAAATGTAAATGTAAATATGTAAATAATATGTAATATATATATACATATATATATATATATATATATATATATATATATATATATATATATATACTCATTAGTGTTGTGAGTGGAAATCATTTTGAAGGAGGACTTTCTGTTTCCATTCCAGCTGCAGTGGCAGTCCAGAAAAACAGGGAAGGAGATGATGGAGTAGTGAAAGAAATGTAGGAGAAAGCAAATATAGATACAGGAAAATGTGTGCAAGATTCTGAAGAAATGTTTCAACAAAAACTGTTTGATGGAGATGAGTCAGCAAATGATGGATGTATAATTACAATCCTCCAGTCGGAAGGGATGCAAGATGATTTACTTAAAGAAATGGTTGTGCAGAGTGAGCCAGAAAATGAAGGAGATGGTTCCTCGGTGGTCATTAAAGAGAAAATACAAATGAAGGATGCAGAGACAATCCTGAAGAATAGTGGAGAGATGGAAAAGAAAACATATGCAGAAAAAGTAAAGGAAGGCAAACATGGAGTAACAGAAAAGAAGGCAGAAGAAAATGAAAAACAGCATTATGTGGTAAGGATTCAAAGTAAAAAGACAAAGAAATGGGCAGGTGTGAAGTGTGGAACAATTTAATATCTCATTTGGGTGTAAAAGGGCATGTGGTAAGAACATTTGTTCCTATTAACAAAGAGACATTTTGTGACATTATATTAGAGACTGTTTTTTAGCAGAATTTTTTTCTTGGAGAATATGAAAAAAAGAAAAATTGTAACTCATAAAATCTTTGTAATAAAACCATTTAAGAGGGTAACAAAAAGATGATTCATGTACAGTTTTGAACAGAGGTAAAAAGTGAGACTTTGAAAGGACATTTGAAAGCTTTATGTTAAGAAGTACTGGACATTGCAAAGGTTTATGACAAAATAGGTTTATGGACTGTTGGCTGGGCTTGTAATACCTTGTTAAAAACAGAAAGAGAAAAAATATATACACATAGGAGGTGTTGTAAAATACTGGGGGCAATCCAAAACATTTTTGTGGAAAAAAAAAAACATTTAATAAGTAACTGTTACAAAAGAAAATGTTATATTCATGGCGAAATGGGACAGGATCCAAAAAATGTGAATTGAAATGTTATACATATAACAAAATTTGACACCGATGGATGGATTGCAAAAATGAAAATAACTAAGGAGAAAGAGAAAGAAAGAGAAGAAAATGAACAAAGGGAATAAATTTTAGAAGTAGTAGAAATAGAAGAAAATTAGATGAGGAAAAAGAGGAAATAGAAGAAGGTTTGGAAATAATTGATGAAGGAGACATAAGCTGGGAGGGAGAAAAGGGGAAAAAAGAAATATATTGGTAAAAGGGTAAAAGACAGAAAAGAAAATTTAAATGGATCGGTTCAAAAGAAAAAAGAAAAATGGATGAAAAAGAATCTATACACTTGGGGCTTGGTGTAGATCAGTATGCATGTATACCTTTAAGAAGCTTTCTATGGGCTTGCACAAGTGTATAAATACTGAGCACATGCAAGCCTAACTGCCATTTTGTAGTAAGCTGTTGAGAGGTAAGCATGCAATTCTGTGTAGTCTGTCAGTTAATCAGTTTGTTTATATTTTGTACTACTGCTATCTATCCTGGTGTGTTTCTGTGTAATAAAGCATATAAACTAACTACCCTGCCTGTTTGTCTTCAATTATAAACCAAGATGAGTGACACTTGGTATAATGGTTAAGCTGTTTGACTCACACAGAAGGTACAGAGTTTGATTTTTACCTTTGGAAAGAAAACTGGTTAGGCTTAGAATGACTTACTAAGAAAGCAATCTAGTAATTAGCTACGAACTTATGAAACCATGAATCAAATGGGAAAATGAAAATTTTAGAGTACTTTCTGTAAATGTGAATGTATTAAGAATACTGTAAGAGGAATGGGAAATTTTGGAGTGGTGTATTACATGTGATGTAAAGGCAATTATATTAGAAGACACACGATTTTTAACAAATGAAAAAGATTACAAACAGAGAAACTATGGGGAGGAAAGATAATCTGGAATTTGGGAAATGAGAGATGTTCTGGAATAGCCATATTCTGTAGAAATACTGTTAAGATATTAGATGCAACTTTAGCAAAAATGAGAAGAGTAACCATTGTAGATTTAAAATGGAAAGAACAAGTATATAGAATTCTAACATTATATACTTATACTAATTGTAAATACATGGAAATCTTATTTCATCAGATCTTAGACTATGCAGTGATAAATATGAGTATTATAATAACAGGAGTCTAACTGTGATTTAAGAGGCAAGCATAAAAAGAAAGGAAATATAAAAAAAATGTTAGAACTTATAGGATGTGATAAATTAAAACTTTGAGCCAAAAATTCATGGACTTACAAAAGGGGTATGTATAGATCTGAAATTAATTATTTTATAGTATCAGAAGGTTTAGTTATAGAAGTGGGGTAGATGAAACAGGATTTTCTAATCATCTTGCAATTTGGCTATAGACTATATAAAAAAAAGATAAATGAGAAAGCATGGAATGAAGAAGGAAAGAGATTAGTAATACAGTTATGGAAAGATCATATTACTATGAGAACATTTTATAAAACATTGGTCTGAATGGTGGATGATATTTAAGGAAAAATAAAAATATATATTTTTACAGTGGCAATATGATGAGAGAAAAGTAGAGAAAGAAAAATATAAAGGAGCATATAATGATGCATTGGAAGATATAACAATAATAATAGAAATAACTTTCTCTAGAAAACTTGTAATCCATGCAAAGGGCCCTAGGCCCCGACTCCAGAAAGGAAGCCTATACTACATAACAATTGAGAATTAGTTAAAACCACAGGATTTTTTTTTTTTTGTTAACTTTGTCACTAGGTCTTATTATTATTACTATTGGTTTTTACTAATACTTTTTTATTAGTATTTCTATGTGTTTATTAACATTATGTCTCTTTGTTTATCTCTCATTGTTATGTTTTTGTGGAGCTTTTCTCCCCGGGCCTCTACTGAAAATGGAAATATATCCAGCTAGACTAGCCCGGTCAACAAATGTAAAATAAATAAAAATAAATAAAAATTATTCACCTTATATTCAGTTGAACAGCAATTTTAATCATAAATTCAGCATGCTTTTCATCCCAAACCAACTTAAATCAGGACTTATCAGAGCACTTTTGATCACATTCTTAACTACTAAAGCTTTGCTTACATCACAACTGATTAATTAATTAATTAAACAAGCATAATAGCTAAAAATGCAAATGTTTAAAGATACAACAACAGTTCATCAAGATAAACCAATATATAACTAAGAAAATATATACAAGTAGAAGATGTAAGTATAGTATATTCTAAAACCATTAAAAATAAGTTCTTACTTTTGTTTACAAAAAAGCATTGCTTTAAAACTTTAATTAAATCCTATGTGCAGTTCCAATGAAATCTAAAAGAAGCATTATTACAGCTTGTTAGCTCTCTGTTTCAAAAAGGAGTTAAAGAAACATGATCATTAATAGATGGGTGTGAATAGCAACCAAGTTTTATTGCCAGTAGAGTTCCATAAACTCAAGTTTGTCCTGCCATGCTACTTCTCTGATAACAGGGCTATTTTTTTCCAAAATAGTAAATGAAAACTAATAAAAATGAGTACAAGCCAGAAAGTATCTATATAAAGCACTGTTGTCATGTTATGTTGTGATGTCAAAATGGTATTCGTAAACATATTTTTTAAGTTTTCTGTCTGTTTTTTCAATGTAAAATGCTGAACACCCAGTACACAAAGTGGGGTAGACCACTCCTTTAGTGTTACAACTATCTTTTGCAGGATTAACAGTACTATTCAAGGGACTGTTTAAAGTTATTACATCAAATTCAAGGATGTACTTACACTGATTACAAGTACCATATTTTGTTGTTCCATTTTGTAATCTGGTACTGTAGTTTGGATAGCTTGATCTTTCAAGAATATTTTAATGCTCTTAGCTCTTTTGTAAATGAACACTGGTTCCAAACCAACAATATTTTTAATGTACATATCACTTGTAAGAATAGACTGTTGTTGCACTTTTGGAGCCTGTATTATGCTGTATAGTTAAGACCCTAGTGTATTTAGGCTTCCAGTCAGCCCGGTGTTCCCTAAAGCTTAAATAAAAATATCTGGGGGAATCATTGACAGCCTCCATAGTCGCATTATAAAAGTCACTGTTGTTTGGTGATAACCTTGTCCCCAAAAGTGGTAAAAATTTAGTCCCCCATCCCCCAAAAAACTTCATCACTAACACTTTTCACAAGGGCACAGGGGTAGTTCCTATCAAGGAACATATTCTCAAGTTTTAGTCTTTTGTGGTTAAATGTAACTTGGCCTGAAAATATTCCTAGCTAAACAGATGAATTCCCATGGACAAGACTTTCTCTTTTGGGAGAAATGGTGGTGACTATCAAAATGTAGATAGGTATTTCAAAACGTGGGCTTACACTAAATTTTGGATGAAACCCCCCTACTTCCTTTTGAGATTGCAGTATCTAAAAAGTTCACTGAATTATCACTCATTTGAAAGTAAACTGTAGAAAAGAAAGTGGTGTGGTTAAGGTAATGCACAAAATTAGTAGCCAAATCAGTACGTCAGATCCACAAAATAAATATGTCACCTAAAAATTGAAGGTAACATTTAATGTGTTGGTAAAATTTTGAACTCAAAACAAAACAAATTTAGATTCCCAAGATGGCAAAAGCAAGTTGGAAAAGATGTGGGCACATGCAGCCCCTATCTCTACCCACTTAATTTGTTTGAAAAATTTGCCTTTAAAGAACATGTAGCTGTTGCTCAAAAGTGATTAACCCAGAGAAGACAGAAATTCAATAATGCATCATGGAATAACCCCATACCTTGTTATTGATCTATTTTCATGTATTCTGCAAGGTCATCAGTTGTGAGGAGCAATAAGTCCTTGTCCCATAACCTTGTCCCCAGTCTAAATTTTTTTGAGAAATCCTAACCCTATCTTGCCAACTATTTTTGGTATCCCAAAAACACACAAAAACATAAGTAAACCATATTTTAGACCAATAGTGTCAGCATCTGGTTCAAAAACATATTTGTTTGCTGTTTTGATTGATTGAATGTTCAAATCTTTCCAAGAGTCAAGCACACATATGCTCACAGACTTTTGGGACTCTTTGGGGAGATCAACTTCTAGCTTATGGAAAAAGGACTTATTGTTACTGAAAATAATACAAAAATAGAAAATACAAAAAAGATTTGAAACTAAAATGGAAAATATTATGGAAAATAGCATATATGATATAAAGATGAATGGTTGTCAAGTTTTCCCATGAGTTGTATACTCTTTGCAATATTATGGATTGATAGTATGTGAAATAAAATACAAAATGAAGGAGGTGAGGTATATAACACCTGAAGGGTTAAGAATTCCAGTTCTGCTAACATATACAGATGACATAATAATTACAAAAAAAAATTGGATAAAATGAGTAATAATTTGCACAGGTGAGTATCTAGAGATGATAGGGATGGCTTTAAATAAAGCGAAAAGTAAATATTTAAGTGATGTAGAAAAGATCTGTGATATACATTTTACAATGAGTGAAATTTCTGCAATACGTAAAAAATCTGGGAATAACGGTTTTAAGTAGAATTCAATGGGGAAAAACAGTAGAGGAAATAAAGCAATCATGTCTGTCATGGAGAACATATAAGTTATCATTCAGAAAAAAGGCTTATAAATTCAGCACTGATGGTAAAAATAGCATACTTAGCAGCTGTATTTCTGTTGCCAACAGTATTTGAAAGGAAATACTGCAGATGTTTTTTTTTTTCATTTATATGGGGTTCTAAAATTAAACCTAGTAAAAAGAGGAGTTTTGTATATAAATAAGGAAGAAGGAGGTTAAGGGTTAATTAACCCAGTGGTATACACTGCTTCATTAAATTGTACAAACCGTTAAAATGGATAAATGAAAAAGATGAGAGACTAGTAGTAAAATTGTATAAATATAAGTATGATAAATTTGGGGGGTATGGTCAAAAAGACTAAAAGAGTGTATAAATTATTTTTGAAGAAAAATAAGAAAAATAAAAATGATGCTATAGAAAAAGATAGAAAAGTATAGTATAAGAGTGTAATGATATAACATTGCTATGTAAAACCATGGGAAAATCTAACAGATGAAAAAATAAAGCTATAAAAATAAGAAGCAAATAGTGTAGTCAGAAAGTAGAATGTCAAGATTTTTTGTGGTGACTGGTATTACATAAATTGTTGACAAAAGGAAATATGCCATGTAAAAAGAAATGTGATAAAATATGTTTACACTGTAAAGAAGAAGAAACTATGGAACACGTGTTTTTGAAATGTAAAAGAGTAAAACATTTATTGGAAAATTGTTTCTTTGTGAATTGCTTATCCAGTCTCTCTTCCCAATCATTTTTAACCTCCTCCAATTGAATGTTATAGTTATCATGCAATATTTTATATGCTCTTCTAATAATTCCCTTTTTAACAGCAACTTCTGTTCTAGACTCTACTAAAAACTCTACCAGTGTTGGTCTTTCATTGAGGACTCCTCTGCTTCTTTCTCTTTGCTTATACTTAATGCATCATCAAAAGTTTATCTACATTCTTAGTGTGTCATCAACAGTTTACCTACATAAAAGGATGGCCAGGTTAAGTGAGTGAGTTATTTGTCTTTCTTGGAGGGGAATTTGATGTTCAGAGCAGCAGCTCTGGAAGAGAGACACCCAAGCTAATGAAGACCTGGAAGAAGACATAATGAGAAAGCTGGAGATAGTTCCTCTTTTAAGAATCCAGAAGAGAGAGCTACTGAGAGATTGAGAGAGAGAGAGAGAGAGAGAGAGACCTACTGAAAGTGACTGTATCCCAGCTGTATGGGTATGTATTGAAGGTACATGCTGGGAACTTTTTGTTAATTTGTAAGTCCTGTTTGGGGAAGAATCCACATCTTTGTTTTTATGCAATAAAGTACATATGTTTTTTTGATATTCCAGTATGTGTGTATAATATATTTAATCTTGTCTTGTGGCCTGGGTCATTTCAGAAGTGTTATCTGCCTAACAGATTAATTATTGAGGAGAGGAGTTTGGTTTTCATTAACCCTAAGAGTATCAGCTAGATGAAGGTCCAAACATGCAGCTTTCACAGACAGCATAGGAATCATGACAGTATAGGCACAGCCAATAAGTTCCAGTACTCCCACCAAACAAGGAGTCCCAAATGTGTGAAAATACAAAACTGTCTGGTCTTTTATTACAGAGACATGACATCTGTCTGCAACACTGGCTGGCAATCAGGGTACCAGGAGATGTCAGTGTATCAGGGATTAACAAGAAGTAGGACAAAAGGGATGGGTTTGACTGTCATACCTTCCTAAAACTCGGGAGAGATATGGTCCTTAGCCACTGCTTCAATTCAGCCCCTGTTGAAAAAAACAGTGACTACAGAACCAACTGCTAGGCATGGAGATAACAGGCCCCCTACTTTGTGGGTTATAAGTACACACAGAATTGTGATCCAATACAGTTAGTAATATTGGTTGTTTGACTACAAAGGGCTTGGAATAGGAGCATCAGACTAATGTCCATTTAGAGATTAAGTGAACCTTGAGCTCTGGGTGGGTTTCAAATCATAAGTTCCTAGAGACACACACACACCTGTTACTTTCTAGTTCCATGCAAAAATGCATGTGTTCTTTTGGTTTTACCTTCCTGATTGTTTTAAATGTATTGTTTAGTAAATAACTTATTTATTAATAAAACAACATTTGTTTCAGAGTATTTGATTTTGTAGTCTTGAACATTTTTCCATCATGAAGTAAAACAAATAGTAGAAACAATATTCCCCATTTTGAAACATTTTAACAATAAAGTCCATTTATACTGCAGTCATTATAAACCACCAATGTCTTCTCTCATCAATCACAGCCATTTTGTCTGTGTACACCTCATATATCTAAAATAAAAAAATGCCTACACTAAGTATTCTAAATTGCTTTATATGAATGCACACTAGTACTGCAAAACCAGACAAATGACTCTTTAACTTAATAATCACAGCAGTGTAATTCACTGTCATCCACAGACAGCCTCTGTACCCAACAATTATAGCCACATTGTTGACTGTGCACCTCAGATGTCTGATTGCGGTTATGAGTGATGATAATAATGATAATAGCAACAATAATTTTTCAAGTTTTATTTCACCCAATCATACAGTAGCCACCATAAAGTATTCCAACCTACTTCACAGTAATTCACAATGACTTTGCAAATCCAGATTAATCACTTTTTGAAATGATCAGGTGACAATAGGAAGTTACTTTTATCCACAGACAACCCCCAAACTCACCCAGCAGTTAAAGACACTTTGTTAACTAAGCACATCTCAGACATCTGATTGTAATAAATAATGGCCACTGTAATGTATTTCCATTCCCCACAAACAGACAGTGGCCCAGTAAAGTACTTAAAGTATTCAAACTTATTTCACACAATCGGACACTAGTGCTTGCAAAGCCAGATTAAAGGTTGTTTAACATGAGCAAATGACAAGAGAGCAAGTTGCTTTCATCCACAGACAGCCTGAACACTTACCCAGCAGTTATGGCCACTTGGCTAAGTACATGTCACTCAGATGTCTGGTTTTGATAAAAAATAACAGCAGAAATATATTTCAAGTTTGTTCTACACAAATACACAGTAGCCATTGTAAAGTATTCCAACTCACTTCCCACAAATACACTCAAGACCTGAAAGCCAAATTACAGATTGTTAAAATGAGCAAATGACAAGAGGATAAGTAATTGTCATGCAAAGACAGCCCACCGAATCCACCTAGCAGTTATAACTATTTCACTAATGGAGTACAATTCAGATGTCTGATTGTGATAAAAATTATGGCCACAGAAATGTGTTTCAAATTTGTTTACCATGAGCAGAACGAACCAAAAGTAAAAGTATTCCCACCTCATGCTGCCACCAATATCTGGTTATCTGGTGCAAGGTAAAAAAACATTTCCTCAGGTTACTGCAGCTGCAGCTGCTACTCATTTGACCTCTGCAGATCATTCATCACTTTACTGTTTAATATTTATTCATTCATTACATTTTGGTAACTAAGTGGACAGTTTGACAAACCCTTTCCAGCCACAATTTGCTGGGCCCATGTGACTGTCTTTTCTGGCAAGGAGCAGAAAACTTGCAGGTTGATTTAATTGGTTAAGTACACAGATCTCCCCTATAGGGTGTTTCAGCTGCTTTTATCAGAGTCCCCGACAGGATCTTTATCTTATTTGTTTCTTTGTTTTAAGCAAATAAACATGGTGTTTCATTACTTAAAATAAATGCAATTGAAAATGGCCCACTGTACCCATTGCACTGTTGTATTAACCTTCCTGGATCTGTGGCGTGTAAGTTGTCAACCTGCCACTGCTCATACCCACAGAGCATACCTCCCACTATACAGATTTTCACAGAATGTCTAGATTTTTGCCCCATATTTGTGGTCTGTTCCTCATAAAAATTGTGTTTTTTGACAAATCACTGGGATGATCTAAGAATTAAGGTAATTAAATAATGACATGCATTTGAGTTTCAGACTTCATATCCTTCAGAAAAAAGTATGCTAACACAAATCTTGTTATTCTATCAATTAAGTTTATAAGCGCAATATTTAAAATGTAAACAAAAAGGCACTAAGGTAACATAACAGGTAACCTCACAAAACCTTTATTAATCCACAATGTGATGAATGAAGAAATAAAAAAACAGCAACTTGAACTGACTAAGCGCTTTCACCCTCATGGGCATCTTCAGAGTCAGTTAACTTCAGTAAAAACAACATTTAAATACAGCTATTAATTAGTGCTTGATTAATCAATGATGAAAAAGCAGGAGGGTAGTTAAATTAAACAATTATCCCCTAAAGTTCCTGTTCACCAAATCTTAAAGTCCTGCTCAACAATACCTTGTTTGCTAGAATCTCAAGTAAGTAATAGCTACCCAGAATAAATAAATAAACCAAAATAAAACATCATAAAAAGCAGTGTGTGCAGTAATAAACATTCCATATAAAACAAAAAACATATCTGTTAAAATATTTAAATTTACATAGTTTTATATTATATACAAGCTGCCTTGTATCTTAAAATACATGCTAGGGATAGTGTATCATTGATACCAGGAGCATTGCTGGCATCAAGACTCATTTGCCAAAGACATTCCCTTATTTCCAACATGGTTTTAAAGTCCCCCCCAAAATCCTTTGTATATAGCCTGTCAATAATAAAAAAAATAAACTTTTTAAAGTTTGAACAATGATTCGTGTGTACATACAATGAATTAGTGGTTTTCTTGTTTTTTATGTCCCTGTAATGTTCTAATATTCTTTGTCTCAACTTCCTGGTAGTCATACCTATATAGAACGCTGGGCAAGATAAACAAGTGGCAGCATAAATGACCATACTTGTGTTACAGTTGCAGTAACCAGGGCTCTTCAAAGTTCTCTTAAAATTACTTAGACAAACATAGGGACTGTCATTAATAAATTTATAGGCCTTGCAATTGCCACATTTGGCCATAGTAGCTGGTCTTTGTCCAAAGGATCTAGGGGTCTTCTCTAGTAGGTCTTTTAAATTTGAACCTCTACTATTAATAAAAGTGGGACATTTACCAAGTATGTTGTGTAAGTCTGCAGGGATGAGGCTTTCCCAAGCACCGTAAATAACATCTTTAACTTTAGGTGCTAACATATTGTGTTGTAATACCATTCCTGTTGGCGTATTGTTTCTATCAGGCACATCTTTATGGTTGGTGACTTTGTCACATAACCTGTGTGTGTCATGCAAAACTGAAATAAAGTCAGTAGACCTTCTTCTAAATATTTCATGTTGAAGCGAAAAAAGTATATCAGTGGGATAACCTCTTTGGACAAATAAGTCCTTCAATATGTCCAGTTCAATTTTAAAGACATCATCCTCACTAATAATACGAGACAAGCTGATCATTTGGCCCTTAACAACATTTCTCTTAACATAGGCAGGGTGACCACTACTATAATGTAGAAATGAATTGCTGTAAGTTTTCTTTCTGTATAATCTTGATTCTATTTTACCATTTTTAGTATATAATTGTAAATCCAGATAATCAATACTCATCTTGCCAACCTTGTGTGTAAATTTTAAGAATGTTGTCGTGCGGTTCAAATATAAAATAAATTCTTCCAGTTCATCAAGTGTGCCCTTCCAAAAAAGCAAAATATCATCCAAAAATCTAAAATAGATAGGCATCTTAGCCTTATAATCAGATGTCAACACAAACTGGTCTTCCCATTCTGCTAAAACAAGGTTGGCATAAATGGGTGCACATTTAGCACCCATAGCCACCCCTGTGGACTGTCTGTAATACTCATCCTCAAAACCTACAAAATTGTTCTCCAGTACCATTTACAACAGATCCACCAATAGGTCCTTCTTGGTCCGGTGCAAGTTGGTATGTTTGTCCAAGCTCTTCCTAAACCAGTCGAGCCCACAATCATGGGGGATCACTGAAAATACATTGATAACATCAATAGTGACCAACAAAAAATCCCCCAGATCATCATGAGACAAAGTTCTGAGGCAGTCCAAACAGTGCCATGAATCTTTTAAGATATATGGCAACCTTTCCAGGATGCCCTTGGTCATAATGTCTATGTAGGAAGCTAGAGGTTCAATTTTTGATCGTCTGGCTGCAACTATGGGTCTAAAAGGTGGGTTAACTAAATTTTTATGAATTTTGGGTATGCCAAAAATGGTGGGCATGACCGGGTGTTCTACCAATAAATATTTATATTCCTCAGCATCTATTATACCTTCACATAGCAACTTATAAAGCATCCAGTCTATTTTGGTGTACACCTTCTGGACATCAAATTTAGAAGCTAACTCATATGTGTTGAAGTCGTTTAGAATGTTCTGCATCTGCGTTAAATAATCAGTGTTGGTCATAATAACCACTCCTCCACCTTTGTCCGGTTTCATAACCCTATAGTCCTTGTTAACAGAACGTTCCTTTAAGCAAAATAATTCTGCAGATGTTATGTTGTTGTCACATGTTATCTGTCTATTGTCAAGAAGTCGCCTAATTTGTGTTGTACATAAACGTTCAGAAGCCAACACAGCAGGATGGTGTGGGGGTATAAATGTGCTACTTCTTCTAATTGTAAATAATTGAGCTTCACTGTCAACCCTGTGTTTAGTTCTAAAAAATACTTTTAAATTCAGTTTTCTTGTAAAGAGCTTTAAATTAATAAGAATCTTACTGATGTCATATTTGAAATCAGGGATAAAAGAAAAACCTTTTTTCAATAAGCTAAGATGACTATCTAAAATCTTCAAACTAGAAAAATTGTAAACAAAAGAGGAGTTGTCACCTAAAATAGTAGGACCCTCCTTAGTAATGTTAGCCAAAGGAGAATTTAACATACTAGTGGGAGAATGCTGACATAAATCAGTAGATGAATCAAAACAAGATACAGGAGAATCAGTAGGTAAGAAAATACTGGGAGTGTTATCAGTGTTGTCGTTCATCTGTTGCACCAGTTGTTGGTGTTGTGGAAGGTGGGGTTCAAGTTCGAGTTGTTTCTCCTCTGTTGCCCATCCCTCCAATTGTTCCCTGTGTACTGTCCTGGTCCCTGAGGTGGTCTCTGAACCTCCTGATCTCATGGGTTGTCTCGGTTCCTCAATCTGTCTGACCGTCTTAACGGAGGTTGGTTTTCTAAAAAAACCTCTTCTTCCTCCTCTATCCCAAAATGTATCTCATTGGTTACCCCCTCCTCCTCATTTAACATTGTGCTTCTCCTTATGTCCCCATCGTGTTGGACATCCCTAGTCGTATTGGGAAAGGGGTAAGCTTTTTTCTCTTTATATTCAGTAGTATCCCTTAATAGCTTCTTTTGTTTTCTTTCCATACTTGTTTTAACATATCTGTCAAGTTCAGTTGTAATTCTATCTAATCTACCTTTGTTACTTTCAAAAAGCAAGTCATTGGTAATACTCTGCTTGAGAATAAGTAGTTCATTTTTTAAAACACTTAATCTGTTGTTATTGTCTCTAATGATAGTTCTCATTAAGTCCATCCCAGTTCTATCAAAAAGTTCCAACATATTTTTGTATGCCTCAGTGTTTGCCTCAATTCCCATAGGGATCCTATATACTCTCAGACCTTTGGGTACCTGGTTAAGTTCTAGTGAACGCTCTAAAAAAACATTGTCCATCTGAAGCTATTTGTATTTTTTAGCTAGCTTTTCAAATTTAAATACCTGTGAGTTGAATGTCCCAAGATTTTCTGATCTAAAAGAGTCACCTAATACAGGGGGCACCAAGAAGTTCTCCATGTCAAACATTGGTCCTGTAGGAATGTTGTTAGTAACAACTCTTCCTCTACTGTTATTGTTCTCTCCCTGGTGGGTATAGTTCCTTTCCCCTCTAAGTGTCTCCGTATTCACTTGTCTATCAGCAGTGGACACTGGTGGTGTATGCATAGTAAACAGTTCCACCTGTGTGTCTGTTAAACTAACATCTTGAATATTATGTTCTGCAGTCTTGTTTGCCTGCAGTAATGTGATAATCTGTCTAGAAATTTCCATATATTGGATCATTAAGTGTTCCATCATAAATAAAAAGATATATATCTATAGGAAAAAAAATATAAAAAAATATGTAAAAAAAGTATATGTAAAAAAATTAACTTTTCCTGTCCACTTTTAAATGTTTAACCTCAGATCTAAATGGGTAATAGTGGTAAAAATAAACACCCTATTGGTTGAATCCACAAGAACCAATAGTATTAATAAAATAAAGTAGAAAATAATAAAATAAAACAAAATCAGAAAATAATAATAATGAAAAATAATAATATTAAATTTGTATTGTCAGGGTGTAACGATATCTATCTCAAAAATCTCAAAGCAAGTGTGTTGTTAACAAGTACACTAGTTCAAATCACAAATCCACTAATCTGTTATTTATATGAAGACATGACAAAACTGTAATAATGATGAAACTACTCTATGAAAATATAAGTTAATGTAGTCAAAAGCAATACCAAGTAACCCCTTGAAAAAATGTAAAAAAAATCCACACCATTCAGTATGTCAAGTTTACAAATGAATAAACCTTATTCAAAAATCATAGAAAAGTTGTTGCTCATCAATTCTGTTCAATTATTTAAAATAAACATAAAAAACAGCTCACAAATCAAGCAAATTAAAACAATGTTAAAATCATATTATTATTATAACCCCCTGAGTTAACTCAGCGATTGTATGACCAAACTACAGTGTAGTCAAAATTGGAAGCTACTTTGCTTCGAAATAGTGTGAATCAAAATACAAAAAAATAAATACATAAATCAGTCCAGTAAAGTGCGTTCGCTTTGAAAATTGCAATGCTGAAGACAAGAGTGTTGCAAACCTTAGTAACGGGTGGTAAAAGTTATACAAAATCAGTTCCTTATTGTCTCGTTGAAGCCAAAAGCTTCGAAGCAACCACCGAGGACTTTCTCTTTGAAGGAAACAAAAGCCTGTGTAATAATGTGGTCCGTTAAGTCTCCGCCAACAGGGTAGCTCAAAAAGAAAAGTAGCAATAACCCCTAACAGCCAGTAACCCAGTAAACGAGCTTAAACCGAACCGTCGCTTCCTTTAATAAAAACAGTACAAATGGAAGCGAAACTCATAACACGTAGCAGCAATGACAAGACAGCCAAAGCTAACAGAGGTGTGGTAGACGTGCACCAAAAGAACAGTCTCTCAAAGTGTACTTAAAGCAGTACGCTCCAGTTTTAAAAGTTCAAGTTGTTAGTGTTCCAAAGAACAAACCAATCTATATCGAAAACTGTGACCAACGTGGAAATTTAATCTTCTTATAATAAAACAGTGTTAAAAGAAAATATTTAAAATGTGTCCCTATTTTTGGGCCTTTGTCTCCCCATTATGTCAGGCTTTGTCCAGATTTTTGGAGGTAAGCGGTTGAGAGGTATGCCACCGAGTTTTTGAGTCTATATCAGAACACTGAAGTATTAAAACTTTGAATGTTCTGATATCCAACACTATTCAGCGAATGCTAAGAATAGCGAAACTGCAGAACAGCGAATTCTTTCTTCGGGAAAGAATTTGGTTGGCCATTTCTGTGGGTTCGCTATTCTTAGCGCTGTGGTGGAAAGTTACGGGTTGGGTTCAGGTAAATGTGCGATTGTTTGTACATTAGGTTTAGGGGTGGGTTAAGTGAGTTAGGGTAGGGCGCGGGTTAGGAGTGTGTGCGATAGTGACAGACATTAGGGTTAGGGGCGGTTTAAATGAGTTAGGGTTAGGGTGTGAGATAGTGACGGACCTTAGGGTTAGGGTTTGGGTTAAGGTAAGTGGGTAGATAGTAGTGTATGTTTAGTTTAGTGTAGCGTTAGATGTAGGAATTTAAGTGTATGTGTGTGGTTGCTGTTTGTTTGATGTGCTTGTGTTGTGTGTATGTGTTTCAGAGCAGCAATTTTTTTCCATGGGAAAAACATTTGCTGTTCTGAATGTTCGATATGTTCATGTTTAGATGTTTTGGGGCCGATGAAATAGCGTTCACTATTTTCATCTTTCGGTAACGTGATATAAACGCGAGTTCTCACCCAGAATAGACCAAATGTGTTAATGGGTCACATATGGGACAATACCTTCCTTTTTTAAGGGAGGACAATACATTTCATTAAAAAAGAAGTTTAATGGTAAAAATGGAAATCCACAAGGGTGATCATGCAGTGATCAGTCACCAACTAGCTTTTTATGAGAGTTCTACAGTGAAGGTTATTTCTAGACACTAGATGAACAAATTAGCATATGTTGTTGATGATAGTTTTCTACTTAGGTTTCAAGGGGAACTACATTGGTTTGATAAGGAGTGCATATTCCAAATGATGAATAGAGGTATTGGTAACCACAGCCAGTGGAACTTGAGGGGCAATGTGGTTGGCTATCATATGCTTACCGTCTCCATTATCATATCAGTTATAGATTTAAAAAAAAACTGTGGGGGCTGAGGGTGGGCGCTATTTGTATTGTGAGATTTCTACTGTATGATGATCAGAAGCTGCAATGGACAGCTATTTTCTAGTTGGCACCAAGTAGTATATTGGTTGTTTTGTGGTGCTGAGTGTAAGGTCACTAGATGAAACCTAAAATCATGGCTTTGATAAATATTTGAATAGTGTTTTTTGCATATAGAATATGAAAGGACCAGGTTTGTGTAGGATAATGTCATCTGTGTAAAATATGATTACTGATGAATGAAGAATATTGCTAATCATCTTCTTCATCATCAAACCTTTTCAAATTTTTGTACATGAGGTTGGGGTGTCACACCACTGTCGCCACCTCATCACCAATCCCCTTTTCTCATTTTCTACATGGGTCAGGATATTGCATCAGCTGATGCCCCTTCTCCCAGTTCAGTGCCACTATCTTTCCTTGACAGTCATGCCTGACTGTTAAGGATCTTCCCCTCACACAATCAGTTCATCTCTTGGGGGGATGTCCTTGTTTCTCTTAGCTTATTCCTGTCTCTCCCAAATCAGCTTTACCAAATCATCTTCCGCTTTCCTGCACATGTGACCGAACCCCTGTAATCTGTTCTTCTTGTCTTTCTCTGTAATTGGGGCTAGTTTGCCCTCTACTCTAACCTAATTTCTTCATCTGTCCCATAGTGTCTATCCCATCACCCATCTCAGGCACTGCATCTCCATCATCTCAAGCTTTGTCCAGTGCTCTGCCTTCACTGTCTGGGTTTCTATGCTATGCAGAAGCACAAGTCACAGCACTGTCTTCTACTCCTTACTTTTCAGCTTCTTTGGCATTCTTCTGTCAAACCCAATACCTGATACTCTGTGCCAGTTGGCTGCAGCATCTTTTATTCTAGTTTGACTTCCTCATTCAGACTTCCTTTATCTTCAACCACATCTCCCACATACGCAAAGTTCTTAACCTGTTCTACTATTTCCCTATTTTCAACCTTTTCTGTTTTCCCCATTTGTTGCCATGACAACTGTCTTGCATGTACTCAATTTCATCCCTTGTGCCTTCAGTTTTTCATTTTGTTCCCCCTTTCATTTGCTGTAGTTCATGTTTAGAGTCTCCTTCTAATGCCACATCTTTTATATACATCAGCTTTGTTGATCTGTTGCCCTGACCTGTTTGTTAATATATTCCATCACCATTATGTAAAGGAGTGGTCTCAAAACTGAAACCCTGAAACCTTATGTACACCCACCGTCACTGGGTCCCCATCTGTGATTCTGAACTTTCTGCATGTATCATTTGGTTCTTGTACATTACCTGCACCAATTCTATCAATTCTTCTGAGACTTCAAACTATTGCAGGACTGCCAAAATCAGCTTTCTTTGGACCCTGTCATATACTTTCTCCAAGTCTAAGAATTCCCAGTTGGACTCTTTCCTCATCCCTTTGTTCTTTTCCACTATCTTTCTCACTTCAAACATCAGGTTGGTTGTGATTCATCCTGACTGAAATCTTTATTGCTCATTTCCCATCTTACTTTCTTCTACTCTGCATGTTCATTTATCAGTTACCCTTTCCAGCACTTTCAAGTGGTGTCACTGGAGTTTGATACCTGATTACTGTAGTGAATGTCCTCTTTGTTCTTGAACACTGGCACTCAAACACTTGTTCTCCAGTAATCTGGGACACGTCTTCCTCTCTATACTGTGATGAGTATCATCAGTAGTAATTTCTAACCTAACTCACCCAATATAAATATAACAATATCTGGTGTGACGTCATCTGAGTTTCTACTGCTTTCACTTACTTCATTTTATTTAGTGTTATTCTTTGTTAGTAAACTTTATAAAGAAGTCTGCAAAAACTATTTTTAAAATTAGAAATACATACATGATACATGTTTTTCCTCACATTTCTGATTCAGACTCAAAGCAGATCTCAATTTCTGCTTCTCCTTGTGGGGGTGTCTCTTTCTCTGAGACCATTGTTAGAATGTGCCAGTGGTTTCAGTTGGAGAACACCGAGGTTCCCTTGTCCCTCAGAAAATACTGTGAGTTGTTACAGTAGAATTTTTCAGAACCTACAATTATTCATCCTATTCTGTTTGCTTTAGAGGATGTTTGTTACTTGTGAGGACAAATTCTGCTTTAAATAACTTAGTTTCTTCTTTTGCACAAGTCACTACTCATTGTTTACAGTATTTGTATGACTCGTGATACTTCTTCCAGGGCTAAGGCCCACAGAAAATAAATGTCCACACCCTAGCATAAAAAACAAGGAGGATTGAGGGAGGGAGTTGCTGTTGCAGCAGTGATCTTTCTATGTTCATCATATTGATCACTGCTGCAGTAGCCATAGCTATATGTGTGGATTACCTAACTACATTTGGGAGGAGGAAGAAGAGTCCAGGAGCCACTTGAGAATGGTCCTAGCAAAGCTTAATCTGGACTTAGAGAAGGAATCCAGTTTATAGTGCTTTGCAAAAGTATCTCGACAGAACCAAGTAGAAGCTTGTAGAATACTTTTAAAATACAACCTTTTTTCAAAAAGCTATAAATAAAGCCAAAGCCCTGGTAGGGTGGACCTTGACCCTGTTTGTTTTAGTGAGAGTAACAAAACCAGAGACAAACATCTGGAAATGTTCTGTTAAGAAACAGGCTGTGCCTTCTTACCTTCACAAGAAATGAGCAATTGATCCAAAGATCTGAAAGATTTATATCTGCCAAGATAGTACCTGAGTTGTCTGCAGATATCAAAGATATGGAGTATCCTTTCTTCCTCATTTTTATGTTCAAAAAAGAAAATGGCTAGATGGATAGTTTGGCTTAAAGTAAGCTCAGATACCACTTTAGGCATAAAATAATGATTCGTTCTCACAGAAACTCTGTCTCTATGGAAATGAGATAGGGTTGACTCACTATAAGATCTTGCAATGTATATAGCCTTCTTGTAGAGGTCAAAGCAATCAAGAACCTCAAGTCAGCCAAACTAGCTGTTTCAAATGGAGCAAGTGTTAGCTTCTGTAACACAAAATTAAGTTCCCAAGGAGGGGACACTAGTTTTCTTGGAGGTCTCTTATGCAAAACCCCTATATATGAAGCTGTATCCCATGTTAACATGGCTAATCTGTAAAGGGTGTTAAACCTGGTTCCTCCTTGCTTATTGATGTATCACATTACTGTGTTATTGTCTGTAATCACTTGAAGAGGACCCGTGGACCAAAAATGGTTCAATAAGTTGAGTTTCTTGATCAGAACAAGCAATTCCTTGACATGTATGTGCTTGCATCTGTTCTTGGTGTCCCAAATCCCCTGAACTTTTATCCCTCCTGAAACTGCTCCCCAAGCAAAGTCCAAATCATCTCTGGTGACTACCTGCTTTGAAGAAGTGAGGATGAAGGGGAGACCTGGATTTAAAAATATTTGTTGTCTCCACCAAAAGACTTCTCTTCTGACAAACTTCAGCACTGGGATTTGAAAAGATAAAGGCTGCTGATGGTGGGACTAAAGAGATTTCAGATACCACTATATCTTTGTCATGTGGACTCTCACCAGGGGTATCAAGACCAACTGACATAATGGTTAAAGCAGTTTCCTCCCATGAGAAACGTAAATGACACCCAAAATCATGAGGTATTACCTTGCAGTAACCAAAGCCTGAATGGGAAATATTAGAAATAGATCTAGATAAAGCTATATTTTTCTGTGGAACAAAGGCTCTTTGAATTGAGGTGCCCATTTGACATACTAGGAGCACAATCCTATGTGAAGGAATCAACAAAGACTTCTGAATCTTCTGTTGGAACCCCAGCTTGTTTAAGGGATCTCCCACCCATGAGAGAGAGAGAGATTCATGACACTTTAAAAAGTATCTGCAAAGATAAGCAAGTTGTCTAAAAAAAGAAAAATGTGGATACCTTGTAGCTTGTAATGAGCTGTAACTAGAGATAGACGCTTTGCTTGGTGCGATGGATAGTCCAAAGGGTAAGGCAGAGAACTGATTATGTGATCTGGGCACACCAATCCTGAAGAAACATCTGAAGCCTGGATGAATAGGGATGTGATGATAAACATTTAACTCTAGTGTTGCCAGAAACCTTGAAAGAGGAAGAGGAGGTAACAGGTTAAGTGGCATCATTTTGAATTTGGGCACAATCACAAACAGGTATAGGAAAGAAAGATCCAAAACTTGTCGTCAAGAATTTTCTTTCATTGCTACTAGGAACATCCTTTAATAAAAATTCTTCCCACCTGGGAAGGAGGAACTGGTTGTATTACTCCTTAGGACAGCATGTGAAGAAGAACCAGTGGATACAAAAGCCTGACCTGGAAAATGAGGAATGCCCCCCCCCCCCCGTAAAGGAGGAATTTCCTCCCACTGCTATCACTAACCTTGATTATTTTTTTTTTTTCAGAACACATTTGTCTGAAACTATCTGTTATCAAAAAGAAAAATGGAGATTCAGACTTTCTGGAAGAAAAAGGGGCAAAGGTGGGGAGAGGGTCACAAGATCTCTTGGATAGTCATTTGGACTTGTTGGACTGTCCTTGCTTTTGGAAGATTTGAGTCTTCTTTTTGAAACTCCCTTGCTATTTCTTCTTAAATGTCTTTTTATCTGTATTTTGTTGAGATTCTTTATGCTTTTTTTTTTTGCCAAAACTGGATGAACAGATAGAAAATCCCTTGGACAATTTGGAAAAGGAGGGCTAAAAATCTTAGAGATTCTGTGGATCATCTTGACTGTTTCATCACACGTTTTGATCTCTTTTGCAGCAGAGAAGCCATACACTAAATCTCTAAGAGAAAATTTGAAATTTAATTTTTAACATCATCTGGGAGGCTCTGAGATTGCAGCCTTTCAAACTTCATCAATTTGGAAAAGGAGAGCTGAAAATCTTAGAGATTCCGTGGATCAGCTTGGCTCTTTCATCACACGTTTTGATCACTTTTGCAGCAGAGAAGCCATACACTAAATCTCTAAGAGAAAATTTAAAGTTTAATTTTTAATATCATCTGGGAGGCTCTGAAAATCCAGCCATTCAAATCTCATCAAAACAGTACCAATGGGCCGCAGCCGTAGAAGTGTCAACAGTCATACACATACTCTAAACAATGATTAGTGATGACCTGCGCATTACAAGAAACTAAGTTATTTAAAGCAGATTTTTCCTCACAAGAGGAAGTTGCAGGTAAAACATTCTTCATACTTTCACAATTTGTTAGAACAAACTTTAACATATGAACCTGCTATTCAAAATTCTAAAACACAAAGCTGCACAAGTATCCATTTTTTTCCAATACCTATCAATAACTTTCACATCCTTATCAGAAAGAGTAGGATTGGAATTAACTAAGTGCTTAACAGCAGTGGGATCAACTAAAAGCTATAGCTGCTGGGTCAGGTTTGGGAATAGTGTATAACATATAAAAGACAAAGGAACTTTATACAGCCTTTCTACCTTTATATGGGCAGTTGGCTGACTATCAGGAAAATTGCAGGCAGACAGGATGTATACATTTCAGTGTTTTCAATTTGAAAAATATATTTAAAAAATATTTGTAGTTATACGTAAAGTCTCCTGAGGAACACCAGACTTGAAGTCTCCCTCATCTGTGACTAAAGTATCACACAGGACTTTGAAAGTAATGTAAAATAGATATTTTGTGAACAACGGTAGTAGATTTTGGCTAAAACCTAGGGATTTCAGTTTGTTTTGAAGAATATGATGGTTTGGACTTTCAAAAGACCTATTGGATCTATAAATTCAGACCCTGTGAGCCTTTCATTGTTAAGAATATTTGTAAATCACTGTATACATAGCAGTGACTATATTATGTCCATTTTTAAAACTATGTTGGACATTATTTAGTATACTATATTTGTTAATATGGTCAAGTATTGGCCATAAGTGATTCTTTCAAACACCTTTGTAACTGGAAACAGTAGTGATGTCAGTTAAAAAAATGTGCGGAGTTGTGGGACATGATTTTTTGGCATGAGGATAATTAAAAATAATACTTCCAACAGTCTTCTTTAGGATCTCCTCCCAGTTTGCCACACCTGATACATCTCTCCCAGGTGTTATCCAGTGACTTCCTCATAAAGTGCCCAAATTACCTTACGTGAGTCTTTTCAAAATGGAGAGGCAGTAGCTATACTCCAAGATTCTCACAGATTGCTAATGTCCCCCCCTTCATTGAGCATTAACACAGTTAACCTTTGAAGGAGCCTTATTTCTGCTGCTTAAATTCATGATCTCCTTCACTGTCGCCACACAACATTCATGAGCACAAGTAAGGATGGGAACATAGACTGACCAGTAAATTATGAATTCTGTCATATGGCTAAGCTCTCACTTTATCATCACACTCCAGTACATAGCCTGTAGGGCTATTACCAGTGTAGACATCCACTTCTGATCCTCTCTACCATCAATTATGAATAAAAACCCAGCATACTTAAACTCCTCTACCTGAGCTAGCTGTACCACTCTCCCCTACAAAAGTCAGTTTACTACTTTCTGTGACAGAACCATGACTTTTTATTTACAGATACTGGTTTTCATCCCAGCCACTTCTCATTCAGTGTAAAATAACCCTAGTGCATTGTGGAGATTACAGTTGCTTGATATGCAGACAACAAAGATACCACCTCCATGTCTAACTAAATACTCTCCTGCTCATGGTTGTGCCTTGATATCCTATGCATGAAAATCACAAGCAGCTTAGGAAACATAACACAACCTTGGCAGAGTCATATGAGCATCAGGAATGTATTCAACAGAACTCTAAGAATGTGGACAAAATCTTCCCTCCTCGAATACAGGAACCAAATTGCATACAGCAGCAGTCCTGGGATCCTACATTGTTGTAGTACTTCTCACAAAACCTTTCAGGGCAAATGGTCATCTTCCTTCTCCAAGTCCACAAAACTCACCTAGACTGCGCTGAAAAACTCAGATGAACCTCCAGTATCTATGCCAGGACAGAGATCTGATGGCCTGTTCCATGGCCAGGATATAATCCATATTGCCCCTCATAAATTAGAACCAGACCTACAGTACAACAATTTCCTTTCCAGCAAACCGGCACATATTTTTTTCCAGGAAGACAGAGGATCATGGTGCTTCTGTAACTGGAACACACCCTCCTGTCTCCATCTTTGGAAATGAGAATCACTATTCCAGTTTGTCAATCTATAGGTGTCGTTCCAGCCTTCCACTCAAAATTGAAAAGTATGTTGGCCACAAAACACCAGCATTATCCACTACACTCCACTACATTTTCTGAATAGAATTCCTCTATTCCTTCTGCCTTGTCACAGTTGAACTGTTTAATTGCAGCAGGGGACCATATCTGCTGAAATGGAACCAGGTCCACTATCTGTTTCTGGCATTGCTCCCTCAAAGAAGGCCATGTTCAGAAGATACAGGAATTCCTCTCAGTGTTCCCAGTCAAGGTCAGAGTTTCCCTACATTTCCAAAGAATAATCTAGGCACTATTCACTGTCCATCTCCTGAGTCTTTGGAAAGTTTTATAAATCCATAGCTTTATAGGTAGTATTAGACTAGCTGCCCTCATGGGCCATTTGAAGCCCAAATACTTTTCCCTTTTTGTGTCCAAAATAACCTATCTAATTTGGTTATAGATTGGCTTTACTCATACCATAGTTGATAATTATACATTCCCCCTAATTAGAATAACTGGGGTTATACCACAGATAATTTGAGGAGATCCGTGCATGGGATAAAGCATTTAGGAGCTGCTTCTGCCCATTATAGTATAGGGGAAGTCCTGGGGTAAATTTTCTGTTTCCCATCCATAGATCTAAGTTGTGCTTGAATATGGTCAAGGATGAGCTTTGTTTAATGTGAATATTAAGTCTGTTCCAGAGTTGCAGTATCCTCTGAGACATACCTGACCCACCAAACCATTCTGTTGATGCTGCAGAAGAGGTTTATATCCCTAGACCTAGCATTTCTGATACCACTTAACTTGCTGGCGTACATTAAATTAATTACTAATGGGTTGGAGGGTGCCTTGTATGCCAGACACAGGTCACATCTTAGCAGTCTGTAGGATACCAAGGTTAGTGATGGGGCTTTGGTTCTGTCCAACCTCTCTGAGGCCATCCAAAAGTCATTTTTCATGACCATGCCAAACTTCTGCCACACCCAGTCCTTTGTTTTTACCACTACCATAGTACCTGCCATAATGACATATCAGCTGCCATTCTCACATTATAGTTCTTACCAGTCATATCTGAAAAATCCTTTCTTTAATCTGACAGCTTTCCTCATAGTGGTGTCCACCAGCAGGACCAAGGATTTCTCAATGAAATGCACTGTTCCTTGTGGCCACGTAAGCTACTGAGGCCTTGAACAGGACCCACTCTGATTCCACATCCCTAACTTCCCTGGATACACAAGACAAGTTGGTAGGGAGATGGCAGGTAAACGCAGTGTGCTTAGAAGCATCTGTTTGGCATTCCAACAACATCCTTGTTATAATTTTGGGTACCCATGTACATCTGGTTGCCAGACTGATTATCTCACCTCTCTCACCTCCAAAAGGTGATTCACTGACAGTTCAGCACCTATCTTGGCTTGCGGGACCAGAAAAACATGGCATCAGGTTTGATGACATGACCACAGAATCAATGGCGTCAGGTTTGACGACATGACCACAGAATCAATGGCGTCAGGTTTGATGACATGACCACAAAATCAATGGCGTCAGGTTTGATGACATGACCACAGAATCAAGTACTCATCTTTGGCCTAGTGAGCTCTGGTCCCAAGTACACTTTTCAAGCATCTTTGTATTTGAACATAATGTTTGTCATAGACAATGTATGACTGATACAAAGAAAGGCCCAACACTTTGGCTCTGACCAGGGAAAGCATTCCTCCATCTGACACATCTCCAGAGGTCTCCATCATCCTCTACATGACCACTGACATCTCTTACTAGAATTATAGAGTCTGTGGGTGATGTCCCACTGTATACAAATGCATAGGTAGGTCTATTGAGACCCACACCCACGGTAGGACTACAAAATCTGTAGGTGGCACCCTACTGAACACCACAGCCATAGGCAGGACTACAGAATCTGTAACTGAGCCATGCACCCACAATCTCTAAAATGGCTAAATATTCCAAATATCTGATAGGTGCATATGTAATATCCACAAACAGTTTTCATTTCTGTGACTGGAAGTGTTATTGAAGTAAAAAATTGAAGTACCGTCATAAACTCTAAATGAACGACACTCTGCTGGGGAGCTTGGGAAAAAACCCTCCACTCACTTATCGGCCTAGAGTGGAAGAGAGGCCAATCAAGTGCAGAATGTGTTGGTTCCAGAATGAATGCTGTGTGTAGAGGTAAGGTCACCTAAATCTAGATGGTATTTTCCAGCATTCACACAAGGCCCAGCTCATTTGATAGTGAGGTGAGATTCCACATCCCATGTGTTGATTTCAATTGTTAGGGTCTAGGCCATCTTAGTTCGGCCTTCTCATGCCTGCCACTTGATTAGAAGTGCCCTTGACCCCAACCCTTCACTATGTGAGTGGTGAGTCCACACAGCAGCTCCAGGAAACTCATTTATGCTAAACCTGGATGTGCTATATGGGTCACCTGGCCACCAGGTAGTCACTATTAAATGCAACCCCCAAGCCTGGCTCTAAAAGGGAGATTTTGGTACCATGTTTCAAATGATGCTCTTAGACCCCCCCCTTAAATAAACCATTACTAGGGGCACTATGGGTTCCTATTTGTTTGGCTCCTCCTGTCATAACAGTTTGCCAAGAATGGCCCTACCAAAGCATAAAACACCAAGCAACATTGCTAAAAGGATCACAAGGGCACAAAAACATCCACTGTGACAAGGTCATGATTCAGGCAGGGGCAACAGCAAGATGACATACCAGCTTTGTGTTAACCCTGCATAAAATAATAACTTTCCAAATGATTTAGCTTAAGCTGTAAGGAGTAAAATTATTATTCCTTTTTTGTCTGCTTTCATGAAGTCATGCATTATATTTTCCTCTGCAATTTTGTCAAATGAACAGCTTTTAAAATATTTATTTTAAAACCAAGGTATCTAATACTATTATTTGCAGAGGGGATAGCACTGATCTAAGGAAATCCGATAACTTGTGAAGTAATCAATAAATATGCTGAATTTATGCTCTTGACTAAAAGATATTTTATTTGTGTTTCACTTGTAATTGGGCATAAAAGAGGATGTAAGAGACAAGAACATTAGAACAACCCCACCTGTATAACTTCTTAATGGTATAACTTGCTGGGTTTTTTGAGCTCTTACTTTATTAATCTATATGTTATATGTTAATTAATGAATCTGTAATATTTAGTAATATTAATATACACTGTATTTTAAGACTCACCACTAACAATTGAAAACAATTAGATTCCATTAAAAAAATGTAATAGATCATGGTACACATAATAAATTATACCCCAATTACTTTACTTAAATCATGTATCATTTTACTCTGAGAAAACATAACAAATTGGGAGCTATAAAGAAAGGTTTATAACATAGCATTAAGAAAAATATCATAATGAGTGATGTGCAGAGATGGGAAATTCTGTGACATGCATAGCATAAGGATGTTACAGAAGAAATAGTGTAGTATTCATGATAAAACAAATGACTGTATAAAATAATTTAAATAAGTGCCGTCGTGCAATGATAAAATCAAACATGATGGAGTTATTCGGAGGTGTATAAAGCCAGAGGTATGAATGGCGTTGCTCATCTATTCTGAGCACAAGGATTTTCCAGTGTATTGGAGTTTTTCTCATGCCGTTATGCTAGGAACAGCATCAGCCTTAGCTGACCTACAAGTGTGATGGCTGCACAGAGTCAGTTATTGCAAGGTTGCATGTCTTCTCCCTCTGCATCACAAATGAGTCCACCAATGGCCTACATGCCATTATGTCCTCAATCAGGAGATTTTTCACATCTGCCATGTAAATCTGGACACTATATGAGAGTAAGTGAGCATGTGTCACCCACATGTGGAACCAAGGGGGACACATAGGCCACTCATATCTCTGGACATGACAGTTTGTCGTGCAGTAAACATTCTTGTTATAGGAAATGTTCAATGTCTGAAAGAGGGACAAGACAGGAATTTCACTGGCACCATCCTCATAGACTCTATTCCAGTTACCTGACATAATATTGCAGTATGTGGAGGAGGAGTATATATATATATATATATATATATATATATATATATATATATATATATATATATATACATACACACACACACACACACACACACACACTTATATGTGTATATATATATATATATATATATATATATATATATATATATATATATGTATGTGTATGTATTATCCGAACGAAAACCAGAATGCGTGAATCCACTTTGAGCGACACAAAATGAGCGAATGTCACAAATGTCGAAGGAATGAATGGAAATCGCCGTAGGGAATTCTTCCCTTTACTTCAATGGAGTGCAGTCTCAGAGTTGGTATATTTAAGTAGCGGGGGTGTGGGGGTGAAGGGGGGCTTGCCCCCTGCATAAAACAGTTAGTACAAGTTTTCATGTGTTACTTTTTTTTATTTTTGTGGTTCGATGTTTGCGACATTCGCTCATTATGTGTCGCTCAAAGTGGATTTGCGCATTCTGGTTTTCGTTCGACTGATATAGATCATATATATATATATATATATATATATATATATATATATATATATATATGTGTGTGTGTGTGTGTGTGTGTGTGTGTGTGTGTGTGTGTGTGTGTGTGTGTGTGTTTCCATGGACACCAGAGGAAGGCACCAAGACTATGCAGGCATTTTGCACCATATTCCATTTCCCAGAGGTGCTAAAAGTCATTAATTGCACCCACAAGACAATCAAAGCCTCAGCTGTTCCACAGAGTCTGGTACATATCTTGGTATGGCTTGCACTCCATCAACTGCCATGTGATGTGCAATGCAGAGAGTATTGTATTCAGTATGTCTCTGTACAATACAGGCAGTTGCTCTGATTTCCACACCTGACACATACAACATCTAACATTTTATGCAGGGTGACTTTTCACAGGGTCACCTACTTGATAGATTATACATTGGCAGGTATAAGCTAGGATATACAGCTTCCATTCAGTCAGGCAACAGACCATATGCAATGTCCATTGTTGTGTGTTATAGGTGATGCTGGATATGCCTTGGATACCGTGTAGGATGATGCCCATCCAAAACCACAGACCATGCCAGTGAAGGTCTACAAACACAGAACATTCTTGTACATGTGGTTGGACTCTTAAAGGGTTGCTTCTACTGTGCACATATCTGTTGGTGCATCTCAGTATACATTTGAGACCTGCAGTCAGATATTTGTGGTGTGCACCTCGTTACACAATACAATACAATACAATATAATGCAAAAACACATACAACACAGGAACAATGCAGTATTGCATGAAAGACCTGTTGCAACAGACAGTGAGGAGTCAGGTGCATAGTCATTGGAGGAAGTGGCTATATCAGAACTCCATGCAGGTCAGAAGTAGTAGCGCTACATTATGCACTGGCAAAGAGGTGGCATCAGGTCCACATCTATGAGTCATGATTCAGCAATACACAATTATTCTAACACTTGCAGTTACACAATCATGCAGACTTACAGAGGACTGATTGCCCATAGTCTGCATCAGACATTCTCTTACCCACACAGGCCAGAGTAGGAGGGACACAGTCACCATCATTTGCATATGTGGGGTGGGGCACAGTGACAGTTGGCAACAATGTTGTTATAAGGGAAAGAGCTACAGCACACAGAAGGTGGATGCAGTAACCACTCAGGCAGGTAGGATGTTGGGGAATGTCAGGAATTACATTCTCCAATGGTGTGGTGGGGCTGATACATTACTTATGTTGGCCATGAGTACCATTATCCCCGGAGCTTCAGGCCTTGAAGCATTCTGTATCAGGGATGGTGCAGCACTTTAGGAGCATTATGGGAACCCTGATGTGATGCTCACTGCTGACAGCCAATAGATGGATAGCATCCACAATGTGGATGACAGCCATGCCTAGATGTGGCACTCTGTTAGATAGCAGGGATAGAGACGGTGTAGAACTTTGGGAACCAGAGTGAATTGTTTGGTGAGGCATCCCAGGAGGTTATGCCTAATGAGAGTCATCAGCTATGACCATGTGACTGGCCACACTTAGGTGTGGTGGCTGCTGTGGCAGGGGTGACAGTTATATGGTCACTGGAATGGTGTGTATCTATGCAAGTCCAGCCTGCTACCACTCCCTCTCATACATACATAGTCATAGTTCGTCTTGCAAAGCATAATGAAGGGCAGCTATCACCTGCCTCATGAGCATACCAGTACTGTAGGTCATACCACAGTCCATGCAACTGTTGCAGTGATCATGTAGTCCACACATCACTTTCACCATCTCTACCATGGTATAAATAGCGTCTGTTTGTGCATAGATCACTAACTTTCACACCCACCTGATTGATGCCAAGTTTAGTGCCTGGTCAGGGGAAGATTTGGAATCATGACTGCAATGCCCACCAATGTGCCTCTTTCATACAGCATTTACACATACATTGGAGACAGTGTATCTAGTGGATGTTATCTCTGATGGTAACTGCTGTATAACCTGGGTGGGGGTCATACTTACAGGACATTCAGCACTAAACAGAGGTGATGCTGAAAGTCCAGCTTCCCCCTCCATGGTCATATCATATGTGTACAAAGTATGGGGGGCCATCCAATGTTAACATTGCTGAAAGTGCCACTGTTCTATATGACTGTGACATGTGCATGTTACCATCAATGCCAGACACAGATGACTTGACAACATGAGGCGTCTGTTAGTGTTGTGACATATGTTGCATTCCTCCAACCCACGGTGTGCATACTGCTAGATCCCAGTTCCTGGAGTAGGAAATTGCAAATTCCTGTATGTGCCAATGTGCTATTGAAGCCCAGACATACCTGGAGAACAGACATGCAGATGTTTTGTTCAGAATAATTAAATTTCACATGCAAGTCAGTGCTCAATATGAAAATATGCCTGCTAGTAGTAAACTGGTGCATCTCCTGTAGACATTTGGGCAGTCAGCACCAGCCCAACTCCCACATCCAAGCCAGCATCATGTATGAGGTTCTGCTCATTTACCTCTTCCACCTCTGTGAGTTGCTTCATTTTTTGGTGATCCATCTTCCATATCGGACCATCACTGGTGATGCCTTGAGCCTTGGTTTTGACATGCAGCATTATATTGGTGACTCTGTTGCACCTGTATTAATGTCATTATTGCCACCCACAGAACTGGTGTTCTGCAACTCACTCTGTCATACCTGATCCCAGAAAACCTTGTTGAAGACGTACATAATGCCACATCTACATAGGGTCTACAGTAACACCTCAGTCTTCTACCTTGTGAATGTTTCCAGCCTTTGCCATTCTCATGAGCCTAAGAGAAAATGAGTATACCTGTGAGATGCAGTCAGTGTGAGTTTGTGCACATTTCAATGCCCTTGAATGACTCTTTTATGTCTCAAACATGCCCATACTTGGTAACCCTATGCCTGTCTGCACTTTTGCCTCATTCTATACTAATAGCAACAATGGGCATCTTATCACTGCCCACCTTCCTGCTGATGCTGGTCATACTTTGCACATCCTGTACTTCTGCCCTCCCTCTATACACATAGCATTGCCATGTCATGACATATATGCAGGGGCTAGTGTATCTGCTGTATTATGTCTTGCACTGTGTTTGTGTACATAGTTCATGCTGTGCCCCCCTCATCTGCACTTACATCTGGAATACCAATGTGCTATGCTTCCTCACCCATAAATACTGGTTCCTCTCTCTGTCTGTTACTGGCATCTACCTTGAGCAATCAGTACAGGGTGAATGCACATTACCAAACATTTTTGTCTTCCTTCACTATACCTATGTCAAAGTTCAAAATCTTCCAGTCCAATGGCATAGAGGGAGAGCTGGAGCTCTGACTGCAACCCTGGCAACTGGGGTTCAACTGACAGTCCCACACTGGAGGAGCCAGGCAAAGAGGGAGATAAATGAAAGGGCTTGGCCCACTCCTCTCCTCCTGGAAGAGGGGAGGAAGGTCCAGATGTGCAGCTGTGTGCATGGGGTTACAATTTTGCTCTTTGTGAAGACCAGAAGAGTGAACATGGCCTATTCAGATGCTAGTTGCACCAGGGCTCCAACCTGGTGGGAGCAAGATTTTTGCTGCAGGAGGAATAGCACTTGCTGGGCTATTATAATTGCCCCATATATAACATGGATGCAGAGCACCACATGGCTCGGATGTTCAGTAATGTCACTGGTATCATTGGTGAGCAGTTCAGGGACATACCAGTTTGAGATAATGCCATTCCAACCTGCTTCACAAGTGGAAGGCAGGATTAGGGAGAGCATGCCAACCTTTTATTTTCTAAGTGATATATACTTGTATTTTTTTGGCTAGTGTTTGTCTGTTTCCGTATCTCTTTTAACTGTGTTATTGCAAGTTCATCTTTAGCATATACATTTATGAATGAGTTTTATTTTTTCCTCTTTCTTTTTTGTTTTTGTTTCTTCTCTCCTTGCCCTTCTACAGGTCCAGTTGTGTTGCATTTGAGGAGCAGAAGCAAGCACTTGGATCTATGCCAGCTGCTGGGTCACCAGTGATCACCAGACCTGCTTCTCTGCAGGAGGCAGAGCTTCCCCTGCTAATGGTGAATTAGAGCTGATAGGCTGTCTCTGTAGTCACATCTCAGGAGGGATCAGAGGCTTTTTTTACAAAATTGAACCTGAGAGGTTCCTGTGGTTCACCCTATATCAAATACAGAGGCTAATTGCATCTCATATGCCCTGGCAGTTGTATTCCTATATTGGTGAGTGTCTCCTGGTGATGCTGATAGTAATCCAACTGGCTGGACCCAACCATCGGACCACCAGAGGCAGAGCCTTTCAATGCTATCAGCCACTTAAGTGTTAATTTGAGTTCTTATGGATTGGTCAGACAGACATTCTGTACATCATCCTGGTGTTCTCCAGCCTTATGTGTTCCTCCCCATATCCTGTTTGTGGGTCACACCTCCCTATCAAAGGTTGTCCTCCCTGCCTGTCTGCATCCTTACCATTTCTGTCTGTCCTTGTCTACATTTCGTGTTTGTTTTTCTCACCCTCCTACATTTTGTATTCTCCTGCCTGTTTGTTTTTCTCACCCTCCTACATTTTGTATTCTCCTGCCTGTTTGCGTCCTTACCATTTCTGTCTGCCCCATCTACATTTCTTGTTTACCATTTCTGTCTGACCCTGTCTACATTTCATGTTTGTTTTTTTCTCCCTCCTATTGTTTGTATTCCCCATATCCTTCCCATATAAACATGCTTCTTTTACCCTTTTCTGCAAATGTATAAAATTGGCACCTGTCGAAATAATAAAAATTCCCTGCCCCCATCTTTCCTTGGCCTTGTGTGTGTTTTTCCTGCTCACCCCCCCCCCCCTTCAACCTTTACTATGTCCTCCTTTCTGTCCATTTGTAGAATGAACCATATTCTTGCATTGCTATGCTGGCCCTCTATGGACAGCTCATAGTTCCTGAGTTACCAATATAAGGTACTTCATTGTACATGTGATTCACGCAGCCTTGGGCATGCCACCTTGCTGTTCTTGTCAGGCTGATCATGTGACTAGTCATAACATGGCTTCTTCATTACAGTTATATACCACTACTGCTGCCAGTAACATGGCTGCACTAATTTAATACTTAGTCCTTTTCCCAAGATATTGGTTCTGTGCAGTTCCTAGTACATACCTAAGGAAAAGTGAGATGCATAATTTCATATAAGCCCCTGAAAAAGAATTGTGTGTCCAGTGTGCCTACCTGGTTAATAAATTATCATTATTATTGTTATATTTAGCATTAAGATGACATTGTGAATGTTTCTGAATACCCCAATGTTGTTCATTCATTATACAACAAAAAACTTTTTACAAATGATTACTTATAATTCTAAAATTAAATGATAAAGAAAGAAGGAAACTGGACTAAAACTTTTGTTTTCATTAAAGGTCATTTCTTTCTTTTTAGTGGTTAGTATAGACTTAAATGTATATATATTGATTGCTGTAGTATTTATTTATTTATTGGTATTAAACAAAAATCAATAAATAAAATATTCAGTTATGTTTGAACAGTAAAGCATTTCCACAATATGATGGGACTAAATAATGTTTACAGAACACATTATTGGGCATATAATTTCCTAAAGCTTTATTGGTAGGCAGTTTTTTAATTGCCTGCATGAATTCTCTAATTATGAATGACAGAACTTGCTTGTTTCTGCATCCTGTTTAAGTTTATGTAGATATATGGCGTTAAGGGTCTGAGCAACTGAATCTCTGTGGTCATAATTTCAAGAAGTAGTTAAATCAATGTGTTTACCTCCCTTAAATATTTGGAATAGAAATGTGAGTGCACGTTTTTGCCTTTACTGCATCATGGTATACAGTTATTTGGGTGATAAATGAATAAATGTATTTTTTTCTCACTTTATTTTGAATATAAATGTATGATTTTTTTTCCTTTAAATCTTGCACATTAACAAACATTTCTTTTGCTATAAAGTTTAAAATTGTGAATGAATGCATCTTTCAGAAGTCTCCTAACTCTCATATTGGCTTTTCTGCTATGAATGAATATTTTGGAAGAATGGATAAAACAGTAATAAAAATATCCTGCTGATTTTACATACCATATTTTTCTGTTTTATGGGCTTTTATGCAGCTTATTGAAAACAATTTTTTATCACAGAGACACTAAATGTATCAGCAGTTTTAATTTGTTTAAAAATGAATGTTGTTCAAGTCTTGAGACTCAGTTTTCCTGAAATCTGTTTAACATGAAGGTGATAAATTGTTTCATATTTAATAATTAATGAAGCCTTTATTTATAGGAGAGAAATAAATGTGCTTATAAGGTCATTGATAACAGAATACAGTGAACATGCAATAAAATATCAGTCTCAAAACAAATTAATAAAGTCTCTAAAAATAAATGTTTTCTTTTCATATATTTTCCCTAACTAGACACACACTAGTTGAATTATGTCAGATATGGCTTTAGTTTCTGAATTAGCAAGCTCTGATAATAGCTTTAACATATTACTCTCAATGAATCATTTCAGCCACAGTTTCTTGAAGCCCCAACAAATCTCATTTTGTGTATGTGTTTGTATACATATACATATATTCTTATATATTGTAGCAAATGCTAAAAATCCAATAAAAATTAATCACTGAAGTCACTAGAAACAGTTTCCAGTCTGAAATTTGGTTTTGCGCATAATAGTTTAGAATAATTTTAGTTTTAAAGAAAATCTGTCTCACAACAAAAATTGTTCAAAAACTTTACAGGTTACAAACTAGTCCAAAACAACTGAAAATTCAACTTATCCAGACATTTTAGGTATTCATGCTGGGAATACTCCCCAAAGCAGGTCAGTGAATACATAATTTACAGCTTTACACTTTATTCCACAGTCTTGGTAAATCCATAAAGGCAAGGTATAAACCATGTAGTTAGCGTGATCCAATAATTTTTCTTAGATCACCACAGCTCCTGTTTTTTTCTCTCTAAGCTTCCAGGAATATCTTTTTTTTCCCCTTTCATACCATGTGTAGTTTTCTGATACACCTCCTTCTAATATTTTCCTTGACCAAGACGCTAGGAATCTTGTCTTCTTTGGGAACTAACAGCCCTTTCAACTCCACGCAGGTATTTGTTCTTAATTTGTTACAATGGTGGCCCTGCCTTTGCTTTCCTGTCTAACACACCCTTCATACTAGAATATCACTTCACATACTATACTGGTGAAAATCACCATGCTGTGTTGCAGTGTAGGTATATGTGGATAGACAGACAGACAGATAGACAGACAAATAGACAGACATATAGACATAGATAGATAGCCCGACAGATAGGTAGAGATAGATAGATCGATAGATAGATCGATAGATAGATAGATAGACAGACAGATAGATAGATAGATAGATAGATAGATAGATAGATAGATAGATAGATAGATAGATAGATATGCACTTCACTGTGTCATATAGTTAGTTGATTGACATGTGCTTGGGAAATTCATTGAAAACACTTTGTTGAATACTGAAGATTGTGAAAGAAGGAATATCAAATGCTTGCTTTTAATGGGTTTGGGGTTTTAATGACAAAAACTTCAGCATTAGGGTAGGAGTGGTATATGAGTGTTTGTGGGTTAGGGTTAGTGTAAGTGCTACAGAAGGGACTAGATTTAGTGTTGAGTGTATTTGTGCTCAGGTGTATATGATATGCACCTGTTGTGTCTTGTGTAGTGCTATTGTTATAAAAAGGAGTTTTACTAAGATAAGGTGTAGGTTTGGGGTCGGGGCAGGGACAGGGTTATGTGAAGCCCTCCTGCCCTTACCCTCAGCTCTACATCACCTTACTAATGTATCCTAACCCTAAACATATGGCCAGAATATGTTTTAATGCCTCTGTATGTCTCTCTGTTAAAAGCCCCAAAGCTGCCTATCCATATGTATCTCCAGCCTGGGACCTCTTCTCTGTGCCCCCCCCCCCTTACTTTTCCTGCTTCTGAACTTCCATTTTTCATTAAAAAAGGGACATAGAGTCCTCCCTTCATAATAACCCAAGACTTCAGCTCCACAGACCCTACAGATGTCATTAAGGGTTATATACTTAATCACTCCCCAACTCAAACCTGCTGGGGGAAGCAACACTAGCCAGGTAGATTGCACTTTAGCTAGTCAATAACTACAACACTTCACAACCTGACCAAATTGGGAACATGCATAGACATACATGGCCCTCTTTCAGTTTCATAGGTTCTTAGGTAAGTACAAGGCTAGTTGTTCTTGTGGGCCATTTTAAGCCTAGCCAATTTCCCTTAAAGGGGAGAATCAAACCCTGAACTTTGTGTCTGTGAGGTAAACACCTTAACCATTATCTCAACCCTCCCAACCCTAAATGCATTATGTTGCAACAGTGAGATGTATGGATTTGAACCCTCAAACAAAGGTATTGATTCAATCATTTCTCCGTACTTCCCAGAATTGCCACAAAGACAGTGCTTGTGTTAGCATAATTAGAATATCGGCGTTACTTTTGTTGTATATGGCATAAAACACATGCTAGATCATGCTTATTTGCAGCAAAGAAACTTTCTTTAATGAGTGAGTTCTTTACTATATTGTCAGTTTTCATTGCCTGACCTTTTTATAGGTTCTAATGCTTCTCGCACATCAAGTAAAAGTAGTGATACTGTTGGCTAGAAATGCATGACTGCGTTATATTTAGCACTGAGCATATCTGCAACATTTTGCACATTCTCAATTGGATGTAGGTTTGTCTCTGCAGCTTTGATTTCTTCAGGTAATTATTTTATAATCACACCAGGCATGCTAGTCTTGCCTCTGTCCACTTAGTGCAATGGCCCTCAGACTCTTACTACCGCTACGTTTCTCAATATTAGTCACCTTTCTCATTCTCCAAAGTTAAATTGAGCATCTTCCATTTGTTTGAGGAAATTATTTTCCTTTAACAAGTTTGTTACAGCAGTATGACTTTCTTTCATTAGCTAGGTATGTGAACAAAGAGTTGATAGACATTGTTGTGATTTACTGTTTGCATACAAAAAAATTTGCTTTGCGCTTTTTCAGCCAACAGATTTTTATACTTGGTTGTTATCTCATGAGAAGAGTGATACTGTTTATTCATTTTGCAACATGACTTTGTTTTCTTTCTTAAAGCCTTTTTTGATCTCCTGAGTGTTCAGGGCTAGTTGTATACTTTCATTTATACTTTCAGATTCTTTCATTGTACAAGATGGACCACTTTGCTATTATCACAAGCACAAGTTTATGTATAGTTCTTCTCTTTGTTTTTAGTCTCTTGGACACTGATACTTTGTTTTAAGTCATGCAGGACACTGATACTTTGTTTTTAGTCTCGTGGACACTGATACTTTGTTTTTAGTCTCGTGGACACTGATACTTTGTTTTTAGTCTCGTGGACACTGATACTTTGTTTTTAGTCTCGTGGACACTGATACTTTGTTTTAGTCGTGGACACTGATACTTTGTTTTTAGTCTCGTGGACACTGATACTTTGTTTTAGTCCGTGGACACTGATACTTTGTTTTTAGTCGCGTGGACACTGATACTTTCGTGGACACTGATACTTTGTTTTTAGTCTCGTGGACACTGATACTTTGTTTTTAGTCTCGTGGACACTGATACTTTGTTTTTAGTCTCGTGGACACTGATACTTTGTTTTTAGTCTCGTGGACACCGATACTTTGTTTTTAGTCTCGTGGACACCGATACTTTGTTTTTAGTCTCGTGGACACTGATACTTTGTTTTAAGCCATGCAGGACATTGCTAGTCTTGTGTAGCTTCTTCACAAGTTTTCCTTTTGACTCTGTAAGCTCACAATGTCAGCTTGGGTCAGAAATTGACTTCTCTTCTGTCTTTCATATTCTAACACTGGATCACTTAGTTCTTTTTCCTTTTAGTTTGTGTTGCCACTTCATAGGTTCATAGGTAGGTACTATGCTATTAGCCCTAGGGCCTATATAAGCCTAGCCAAAAAGGTACCCTGGCTTTCGCCACCCAAGAAAATTATTTTCCTGTACCACTGTCGAGCAGAGCCACAGAAGTGATCCCCGGGGTGAATTTCCTATCTCCCGTCCAATCATCAAGAATTTTCTTGAAGAGTGCTAATGAGGAGCTTTGTTTGATATAGATAGGTAGTTTATTCCAGAGTATGGGAAGTCTCTGGGACAGGAATCTATCCCTCCAGCATGTTCTGTTTATTGTAGTGACAAGGTTTAGGTCCCTAGAGCATGTAGCTCAGAGGTATTGGGATTTCTTTAAGTGGAGCATATCCAACAGCTTTGGGTTTGACATAGCTTTGTATGTTAGGCAGAGATGTGACGGAATATAGCTGGAGTTTTTTGAGATGGTCTGTGTAGAGCATCTTTTTGAGGCCGGTAATCCTCTTTGTGAGGTATTTCTAAGGTCTTTCCAGTTGTTGTAGATGTCTTGTGAAGTACATACTAAAATGGGAGCTGTAGTCTATAATGGGTTGAATGAGTGACGAGTAGAGGGGAACAATTACTTCTTTTTTCCTGGATGAGAAACCTTTTGTGATGAGGTGTGCCACATAGAAGGATTTCCTGACTACTGTGGTGATGTGATTATCAAAGGAGAGACTACTGTCCACCTGTGTCCCAAGGTCTCTTATCACACTTTCGGTGTTAAGTAGACTACCGCCTATGTGGTAGTTCATGGGTACAGAGTTTTTACAAAAAGGGGTGACAATGCACTTTTTGGCATTGAGCTTGGGACCATAGCTTTGTCACTAGGCATCTGTCTCAGTGAGGCCGTTTTGTAGATGTCCACATCGTTAGGAGTTTCAATTATGGCTCATAGTTTGCAGTCATCTGCGAACTTCATAGCCAAAGACCTTCTGTGTTAGCCTGTACTTCAGAGAAGTAGATACCAAACAGGAGAGGACCTAGGACTGAACCCTGTGGTACTCCACTTGTCACTGGTCTGAAGTGGGATTTGGTGTCTGCTACTTTCACAGTGTGGGTTCTGTCAGTAAGCCATTTGACAACCCATCTTGTGACATAGGGATTTATAACTAGTTTAGTGAGTTTATCTATAATTCCAGAGTGGAGGATGGTGTCAAAAGCCTTGGCGAGATCTAGATAGGCTGTGTGAACCACCTTACCCTCATCAACGGCTTTGGTGACTGCTTCAAATAAGTCTATCAGGTTTAGGAGACATGATCTGCCTTTTACAAACCAAAACTGGGTGGGGTCCAGAGTTTTGAGATGACCAATGTCATTGTTTATGAGTTCCATGATGATATGTTCCATAGCCTTGCAGACCAGGCTCGTCAGGCTAATGGGGCGGTAATTCCCGGGGTCCGTGGTGGCTCCCCCTTTGTGGAGTGGAATAACCGTCGCTATGCACCATTCAGTGGGCACAAAGTCTGAGGTGAGGTTATGACTGAACATGGTAACTTAGGTGGGGTGCCAGTTCGTTCTGTAGTTCATGTAGAATGCAGCCTGGGATGTTGTCAGGTCCCATGGATGCTGTGTTCTTTGCTTTGGAGAGTGTGTTTTTTACCTGTGCAGCTGTGATTACAGGAACATTGCATTCTTCCGGTATAGAGATGGGCCCTTTAGGGGGTGAGAGGGGGGTAAAGTTAGCACTGAACCTATCTGCCAGGATGTTGGCAATATCAGTTGGTTCTGTATATTTAGTGTCATTGTGCTGTAACTCAGAGCAGATCTGAGTGTTGCCATTGAGATTCTTGACATGGCTATAGAATGCTTTGCAACTGTCTTTAGAGTCAGTGGCAATTTTGTTTTCATAACTAGCTTTGGAGGATTTTATGAGGGATCTCAGCTTCTTACTGAGGCTGTCCAGGGAGTTCCTCCAGTCATGGGATTTTACTCTTTTTTTGTAACAGTTTTTTTCTTCTGTTGTATAGTTTGTTTATAGCAGTGGACCACCAGATTGGCCTCCTTTTTTTGGAGGATAGCATCTTAGTTCTGTTAGGGATTGCATGATCCATGCACTCATGTAAGTGCTTATAAAGTGCATTTGTGCAGGATTCAGCAGTCGTACCTCTATTGTCTGTCTGCATGGGTGTCGTGAAGTTTGCCACTTCTGTCATAAGAAGCATAAAGTTGGAATTGGAGAGATTTTGATGGTGGTTTCCCTAATTGGGGGGGGGGGGGAATGGGATGTGTATGTCTAGGGTGATTAGCTTGTGGTCAGATCTGACCAACAAGGATTTGACCTCTGGTGTGGAACACCAGTTGCCCATGTTGGTAATGACCAGGTCTAGGTGGGGGATCTGTAGCAAGTTACAATTTGGATTGTGGTCTTGCCCAGTTAATTGCACTTGGATAATCTCGGATGCATTATGCTGAGCAACTAGCCTGGAGGTGTGGATATCCTTAATGAATATGGACACGCCTCCACCTTTAGTGTTTCGGTCCAGGTTAGGTGGCCAAAAGGTGTGGTATGAATCATAACCTGGTAATGCAGGGGTGCTCTCTGGAGCCTTGAACCAGGTCTCTGTCACTGCACAGATGTCGATGTTCTGCATTTTAAGGAGTGCCTCGAGTGAGTGCATTTTGAGGTTTAGACTTCTAGTACTGAGTAGCACTACCCTCAGATTTTGTTTGCTTGTACTTGTTATGGTGGTGAATTCATCATTTGAACCTTGCCTGAAAAAGGCACTATAAGGGTGGCAAGAGCCTTAGCCAGTATCTGGAATCCCAAGGGCGACAGGTGCAGGCCATCTCTGGCAAAGTATTGTGGTCTGTCGATCATGTCATTCCAGGCAGACAGATACTGGTACCCTTAGAATTACACCAGAAGCTTAGCTAATTGTTGAAGTCAATCATTTTGTCCTTGTACTGTGGTATCATTCTGGGTGATGGCAGGATGCTACTCAGGGCTAGGGTCATACTTGCCTGGGCTACAAGATCGTACAGCTCCTCCATGTCTCTTTTCATGTAGTCCAGGGAAGTGCATCTTAGGTCATTCACACCAACATGGACAATGGCAGAGTCATATTTGTACTTGTTGTGGAGTGACCTGGGTGCATGTGTTATGTGGCGGATCCTGGCACCTAACAGGCAGCTGACAGTAACTTTCTCCTTGTTTCACCTGGTGAGTGAAACATCAGTGTGCCTGACACCTATGACTAGAGTGTTGGGTACGTTATATCTTATGGGCTGTGGTTGAGTGGCACACTGAGTTTGTGGGCTATGTGTCATTTGGGTTGTGTTGGGGGGGTGTTTCCAGATTTACTTTCCCCACTTGTACAGAAAGCTCAGAGAGTCTTTTATTTATTATTTATTTATTTATTTATTTAACATTTGTTGACTGGGAAAGTTTGACTAGAACAGAGCCTATTTTCAGCAGATGCCTGGGAGAAATGCTTTGGATGCATGTCTTTGGAATGTGGAAGGAAACCAGAGTACCCAGAGGAAACCCACACAAGCACAAGGAGGACATGCAGACTCCACACAGAAGGCACCTCAGCCAAGAATCGAACTGCAGACCCTCTTGCTCTGAGATGACAGCATTAACCGCTGCACCACTGCTCTGCCCTTTTAGACAAGTCAACCATTTTTCTGTATGATTTCTTTTTTTAGATATCTTTTTTAGATATACAATCCTTATTTACGGTAATTCCTAATGAATTAGACCTAACACATGTTATGAATTACCTTAGAGAACATAGCAATTATTCTGAAGTATTAATTGATTTGATAGCTCTTTTTCTAGAACTTGTCCTTTATAATAATATATTTATGTTTGGTGACAATATTTATAAACAGCATGAAGGCGTAGCTATGGGCACTCCATGTGCCAATAGCTACGCCAACATGTTTCTGGCATTTTGGGAAGAAAAAGTCTTATTTAATGAATCCCTATTCAAAGAGCATGTTATCTTTTTTCGCAGATTTGTAGACAATGTCTTCTTTCTGTGGAATGGTACAACTGATGATTTAGAGAAGCTACTTGATACTATGAACAAGTTGACAAACTGCCTTAAGTTTACCATGCAATATTCTTTTGAAAGAATAGAATTCCTAGATGTTTTTGTACAAAGGTTGCATAGTGGGCTTATTAATACAGGAGTATTTCGGAAACCATGCCATAGTAACATGTTGTTATACAGATCTAGCATGCATCCACCACACATTTTTAAAAACATTATTAAAGGGCAGACATTGAGATGTTCCAGATTGAATCCATTTGATGAAGGCTTAGATAACGATCTACTAAGTTTAAGGAATAGATTAGTAGATAGAGGTTATAAAATTGATGAAGTTGACCAATACATTGGTCAAGTATATGATTTACGTGACACTAAAGGAAGACCATATTTTGGTCCAGTGGATAATATCATTAAAACCAATGAATTACTGATACCTTCAAATGTGACATTTTCAATGAGTTATACAACAGATCTTTTTGAGGTTAAGAGAATTATTGGTAAACACTGGGATATACTCAAGGCAGATGAATATATTCACCAAATTGTTTGTGAAGAACCCTCTTTTTTATACAGAAATAAGAGTAATTTGAAAAGGCTTTTATGTTACGCTAAGAAAGACAAGCATTCTACTAATTCAGGTCATACAGAACAATGTGAACACTGTAACTTTTGCTGTTATATTGACAGTAATACAGTGTTTAACCATCCAGATAATGGCAAAATATTTCATATTAAGGCTTCTGCAAACTGTATGACTATTAATGTTGTTTACTTGGCAGTATATAAAATATGCTCATCTTTCTATGTGGGGAAAACGAATTGCCCACTACGTGATCGGATAAGGGAGCATGTTTACAATATTAGAAAAAACAACATGCAGAATGCTTTAGCAAAACATACTGCTTTATATAATATTCATCATGAATTTCAGTTTAGGGTATTAGAAGTAATTGAGCCCAATGTAAGAGGGGGTAATATAGTAACAAGGACTGAAGAAAAAGAAAATAATTGGATAATTTTGCTGAAAGCAGATAGAGGCTCAGGACTAAATGATAAAGTATCAATTAAACCGACACTTAGACAACGTAGGCATATAACATAGTTTTAGACATTATAATATATTTATTTGAATATAATAATATTATATATAGTCAGTATTTATCACATATATTGTACACAAAAAATTTTTTTTTTAAATTTTTAAAAACTTCTACTTATTTCTATTCTTATACATATATATATATATATATTTTAGATACATTTTAAGTATTTTATATGGACAGGAAACATAATGTAGATAGATTTTATGTACAGATTCCATGTTTAGAATAAATAAATAAATAAATGTTTGTTAGATGGATATATTTTTAAATATGTTTATTAAGTTACTTTATTATGCACTTTACCTATGTATGTTGCTTTAAATTTAGAAAATAATTAATTAATGTCACTTATTGACTGGCTGATTTGAATGAATGAAATGTTTTTTAGTATTTAAGTAGCCCGTATAACTAAGAACATGTGATCTGATGAAGCTATTACATAGCGAAAGCGCTTATCAACTGTTACTACAATAAATATTCAAATTGATCCTTACTTTGCTCTTGTTTAATGTATTTCTATTGCTGTACAAGTTTTTGTCTTAACGAGAGCATTTGCCTGTGCGGACAGCATTCTTATTTATTACAAAATTCTGACTATAGAGTCACCTATGACTAGAGTGTTGGGTACGTTATACCTTATGGGCTGTGGTTGAGTGGCACACTGAGTTTGTGGGCTATGTGTCATTTGGGTTGTGTTGGGGGGGGTGTTTCCAGATTTACTTTCCCCACTTGTACATAAAGCTCAGAGAGTCTTTTATTTATTATTTATTTATTTATTTAACATTTGTTGACTGGAAAGTTTGACTAGAACAGAGCCTATTTTCAGCAGATGCCTGGGAGAAATGCTTCGGATGCATGTCTTTGGAATGTGGAAGGAAACCAGAGTACCCAGAGGAAACCCACGCAAACACAAGGAGGACATGCAGACTCCACACAGAAGGCACCTCAGCCAAGAATCGAACTGCAGACCCTCTTGCTCTGAGATGACAGCATTAACCGCTGCACCACTGCTCTGCCCTTTTAGACAAGTCAACCATTTTTCTGTATGATTTCTTTTTTCCCTTCTGCTGCCTGTCAGCACCAGCCAACAAACTTGTAAAACTCTGTCATTTTCTTTTCATTTTCAGAAACAATCTGTTCAGTAATATCCATTATTTGCCTCTGCTTAAAACTATTCCCCTTTCTGCCTTAGTACTTGTACACTCTCAGCTAATATTCCAACTTCATCTTGTGGAGTTATATAGCACCAAGAGAGAATCTCATTTATTTTACCTTGTTGATGGAAAACTCTTTGCTCCTTAAGCAGAAATGACCTCCAAAGCTTTCTACAAGTAAAAGTTTCTTAGTAATACACTCAAATAAATCCAAGTTCTGCTCTTCACTGTTATCTGTTCCACCTCTCTTATAATTTTAGAAACAGAGTTATCATTTTCAAATAAAGTTTGATTTTACATAGTCATCACACTAGAATGTAAAACATCTATTTTTCATGATTATTTGAGACATTGTGATGTACCACAGCAATGCATATTGCTAGACTTATTTTGGCAACTTGTTTCTTTTGTGAACTCAGACTGCTGTATCTCAGCAGAGTTTAACATTTGTTTTATTTCCATGATAGCAGCACTGGTACTGTTTTGCCTATTACCTCTTTTGCCTCTTGTGTTTCAGTGCATGTAATTCAGTTTCGCCAGTTCTGTGTACACTTTTATTTTGTTTTATGTTACTTATCAGTACACCTTTTTCTTGTAAGAAGGTTTAACTTTTTTTAAATCAACTCTTTTTTTCTTGCATTACACAGAAATAACTTTTAGTTATGTACTCACCATAACTTCAGATGTTTGGGATCCATCTCGCCTACATTCTGACTGATGGGTTCGGAGCCGATCCCTAGGCTCCGACTCGGCACGCTTATGCTATAGAGCGAGGCCTCTAATTGGCTGAGCTATCTTTATCCCAGGATGCACCACCACTAATCCCCCAGATCTTGTTTGTCCGCATTCATGCACACATGCACAACATTTTATATAACATTGTTAGATGTTTCAAGATGAAACAACAGGATTCGGACCTTCTGATATCCTCTGATCTCCAAGGAAGGGGGAAGGAGGGTGGGTTATTAAGAATGTAGGTGAGATGGATCCCAAACATCTGAAGTTATGGTGAGTACATAACTAAAAGATGTTATGTGATCCTATCTCGCCTACATTCTGACTGATGGGACAGCGTCCCTAGCATCTAAATCCCGGGTGGCTCATTGGAAAACACTCCTGAGCACTGTGGAACCAAATGAAGCTCGTCCTCTAGATGCCACATCTAATTTGTAGTGGGAAATGAAGGTGTGCGGGGAAGACCATGTAGCCTTAGCACAAATGTCACCAATAGCAAGCTTAGAATGAAATGCTACCGAAGTAGCCATAGCCCTCGTAGAATGAGCCTTGACAGAGGTGGTAAGCTCTTTGTTAGAACAGATATAAGCTTGAGTAATACAGTCCCTGATCCATTTGGCAATAGTGACCTTTGTGACAGCGTTGCCCAATTTGTTTTCTGCAAAGGATACAAACAACTGATCTGTTTTCCTTGATTGTTTGGTCAAATCTAAATAAAAATGTAACTGTCTGTGGACATCTAGTGTGTGGAATATAAACTCCGCTTTATTAGAGTATTTTGGGAAAAAAACTGGAAGCTCTAACGATTGTTGCAAGCATAAAGTAGAACAAACTTTAGGAACAAAAGAAGGATTTGGCCTGAGGGATACTCTGAATGAAAAAACAAGTACGGGGGTTTCACTGACAAAGCTTGAAGCTCTGAAACCCTTCTGGCTGAAGTAATCGCCACTAGAAAGGCTGTCTTCCATGATAGAAACTTTAGATCACAGGTAGCTGCCGGTTCAAAGGGAAAAGAAGTCAAGGCACGCAACACTATATTGAGATCCCATGGAGGTGCAGGATGAGAAATCGGAGGTCTTAATAGAGCAGCACCTTTCAAGAAGGTCTTACACAATCTGTTGCTCATTAAAGGTGGGTCTATGGATTCATGAAAATTAGAAATTGCTGCCAATTGTACTTTGATGGTAGAAACTGAAGAGCCTTGATTGAAAAGAGAGGTCAGAAATTTTAGTACTTCTGTCACGGGAGTAGAAATGGGGTCCAGGCCCCGGAGTTGAGCCCAAACAGCAAACCTTTTCCATTTGCTAGAATACAGTTTCTTTGTAGCAGACTTGTGGGCTGAAGATAATATGTGCACAACATATGGATCCAGTGTATGACTCCTGACTATCGCCAGAAGAGGAGGAGCCAGGCCGTCAATTTTAAGGTGTGGAGGGACTGGTGTAATAGTCCCGACTGATGAATCAGAAGGTCTGGGACCTGATCCAGGAACCACGGACCTTCCAGAGCATGTTTCCGAAAATAGGGAAACCACACTTGACGAGGCCAGTAAGGAGCAATTAAGATCATCCTGCTCCCTAAGAGAGATGCCTTTTGAATCACCCTGGGGAGGAGAGGAACTGGAGGGAAGGCATAAAGCAGGCGGTGGGCCAAGGATGGACTAATGCGTCAATGGGGCTCTTCCCCGAGCCGGGTTAGGGAGAAAATTCTTTGCACTGCATTCAGAGGAGTCGCGAAGAGGTCGCAACACGGAACTCCCCATTCGCTGAAAATCTGCCTTGCAACTGTCATATTCAGAGACCATTCGTGAGGAGAGAGGATGGTTCTGCTCAATCTGTCGGCTATGACATTGGCCTTGCCCGGTATGTGAGTAGCCACTAGGAAGCGTTTGGTCAAGACTGCCCATTCCCAAACTCTCATGGCTTCTCTGCAAAGAGGATAGGATCTTGTCCCTCCCTGTTTGTTCAGGTACCAGACCACTGACATGTTGTCTGAGTGAACAGCAATTACGCCCTGAGGGAGATAATCGTGAAGGGCTTGAAGGGACAGGAGTACTGCCCTCATTTCTAAGATGTTGATGTGAAGAGGAGTCTCTTCCGGGTGCCATTTGCCTTGGACTGACCTGCCCAGGGAATGCCCCCCCCCACCCCATCTGGGAGGCGTCCGTGGTCAAAGTGGCCACTGGAGAAGGAAGAACAAAGGGTCGTCCCTGATCCAAATTGGAAGGCACTAGCCACCAGGAAGGTCCCGTTTGCAAGATTCTGTGATCCATATTAGATGATTGAGAGGGAGTTCCTGAAAGGACCACTGAGTTGAAAGAAGCCACTGGAGGATTCTCATGTGTAACCTTGCCAAGGGAACTAGCAGAACTGTGGCAGACATGGATCCCAATAGCTGTAGGACCATTCTGGCTGGGGCTTTGGACCTGGGGAGTAAGGCTCGAACTTGATTTTGAATGGTTTGAATTTTGTCTGCAGGTAGATAGACCCGCATCTGGTTTGAATCTATCTCTACCCCTATGAATCTTATTCTTTGAGATGGCCGCAACACAGACTTTGGCCAATTGAAGGTGATTCCAAGGGAATTGCCCAGTGATATAGTGGCTTGCAGGCTCCATGAAGTAGATGCTTGGAGGTGGCAGTTAGGAGCCAGTCATCTAGGTACGGAAACACCTGGAATCCTAGACTTCTCAGGTGAGCAGTCACTACTGCCAAGCATTTGGTGAACACCCTGGGGGCTGTGGTGAGACCAAAGGGCAGCACACAGAACTGAAAATGACTGCCTCCTAGGCTGAAGCGCAGATGTCTCCTGGACGTTTGATGTACTCTGATATGATATCTGGCGTCCTTGAGATCTATGGAGCACATCCAAACACCCTTCTCCAACAATGGGAGAATGGTTTGTAGAGTGACCATTCGGAACTTGGACTTCTTGACTGAACGGTTTAGGTTGCTTAGGTCCAAAATGGGCCTCAAGTCCCCGGTCTTTTTTGGCACCAAAAAGAATCTTGAGTAAGTCCCTAATCCGATCTGGTCTGCGGGGACCGGTTGGATGACTCCTTTTTGCAGCAGCTTTGAAATTTCTGAGGCTGCGGTATCCCGTTGACTGGGTGGTGGGTCCGGGATTTTTTTGGACTGAGGGGGGGGCGAGAGAATGGGATGGAGTAACCTCCGGCGATAATCCGAAGCACCCATCGGTCCTGAGTGATCCCTTCCCAGGCCTTCAGGTGCTTCCACAAACGACCCCCGACTGGCTCCGGAGCAGCACAGCCGGGCAATCCCTCAGGGACTATGAAAAGCTGAAGAGCCACGAAAGGACTCGCGGTCTCCAGTGTTGCGAGGGCCTCTGCTGCCTCTGGGACAGCGTCTTCCAGATGAATTTCCCCCTCCTCTGCCTCTGGAGGGGGAACCTTCCTGCTGAGAGGGGTAAGACTTCTGAGATCTACGGAACCACATTTTCCCTCCTCTTTTAGCCTTGGGATAAGGCCGAAAGGGAGTGGAAAATCATGCCCCTACGGCAGTCAGAGTCTTACCCTCCTGTTCACAGCGGGTAAGTGTGTCTTTTACCTTGGGTCCAAACAGGGAAGACCCATCAAAGGGGGCGTCGGCAAATGAAGACTTAAAGGCCTCCGCGAAATGACACAGGCGGAGCCAGGCTTGTCTCCGTAGAGAAATGCCTGTATCCGCCGCTCTACTCGCCCCTTCGGCCGCATATGAAATGAGCCTCATGGACGAGTTCGAAATGGATGACATTGTAGCCAGCTGAGTTCCAACCGTCTGGGCCAGCTCCTCAGGCAGGTTACCTAAGAGGGTATCGGATAGCTCCTTAATCAGATCCCTCTGAAATCTCGTAAAGTGCGTCAGGTAGTTCAAAGACCTCAGAGTAAAAGCCGCTGAACTAAGGGTGCGCTTACCGTACCGATCCATGCTCCTAGACTTCTTATTAGGAGGATGGACGGACATAGAAGCCTCTGCTACATCTTGCTGGGTAGCAGATGCCACCACCATAGCATCTACAGCCACACCTTTCGTAAGGAACTCTCTATCCGGGGGTGCCGAGAGAAATTTGTTCGGACGAGCGGGCACCGGTTCCACAGAGTCTGGGTGTTCCCACGCCCTTCGACAGATCAAATCCAAGAGCTTGTCGAAGGGCGGAGACACCCAGGAGGTGGAGGGCTGAGCCCCGAAGGCCTTCAGGAACACCGACTCATCAGCAGAGGGAGGTTTGGACTGCCAGCCGCCTCGTTGTTTTAGGGCTTCCAGGATGTCTGCAAAGGAGACATCATCCGAGGACGACTTGGGGGACCCCTCTGCATCATCGAGATCAGTGTCAGATGTCAAAGACTCATCAGGGGAGTCCACGTGCTTCCTCTTGCACGTTTTCTTCCTGGGAGGTTCTTCCGAAGAGGCTTCAGAAGGACCTCCAGGAGGGGGAGAAACCCCAGCGGGGGTAACCTGAGGCCCAGGGGCTCCGCTGTCTACGGACAGGGGGACTGCCAACGACCCAGTCTCCAAATGTAGGGAAGGAGCTGGGGAAACTGTGGAGGTAGCCAAGGAAGATTTGGCTAAAGCACTCCTCATAGCCCTGAAGGCGGGACCACCAGAATCCTGGGAGGGTCCCCCTTCCGTGGCCACGACAGTGGACGGTACTCCCACCACCGACGCACCAAGAGGGAGACTTGGGACCGAAAGCATCAATCCTGAAGCCTCCCCCCCAGGGCCGAAGAAAGAAGTCCGTGCACTGAACTCCGACCCAAGAGCCGGAGTCGGAGCAAGGGACGGGCCCGACCCTAACACCTCCACTGGTTCCACCAGCACCTGCTCCAACGGTGCCGAAGCTGTTGGAGGAGGAAATACAGTAGGGGAGTGGACCATCGGCTCCGAAGCCAAATGGGCTGGAGCCGAAACCATCTTTTGGAACACCGGAGACTGGAAGAGTCGAAGGAGCACCCTGTCGATGTCCAAATCAGACATCCTGGATGATCTCGAGGATACCGATCGGGCCCGAACCGATTTCTCCATCGGCTCCGAAGGGCTCGGGGACTGGCTCCGAAATGACTCAACAATTATCGGCTCTGAGGAAACTTTCAAGGAAATTTCCCTCGGTGCCGATAAGGACTTCGGCTCCGAGGGGGAAGAGTCTGAGCCGATGACCCTTATCGGCTCCAATATCAGTGGAGCCGATGAGGGTGACCCGCCTCTCGATGCCCCAGACCTCGGCTCCGAAACCAGAGGGGTCGAGGCTGGAGGCATCGAGGCAGACCGTTCCGACCTCGGCTCCGAAGTCCGTGGAGCCGATGGAGAAGTCTGCTTAGTTTTCTTAGCAGTCGGTTCCGACTGACTGGTCGGAGCAGACGCTTTCCTCTTTTTAGAAGGAGACGGAGAGGAAGATAAAGCCTCCTCGAAGGAAGGCTTGATTAATCCCTTGAGGATTAATTTGTTTTTCCTCTCCTGGAGGACTCTGGAGGAAAATGCATGGCATACACTGCACGATTCTTGCAGATGTTTAGCACCTAGACAATAGACGCACGAGGAGTGGTCGTCCATTATGGACATTTTGAAGCCACACCTCGTGCACTTTTTAAACCCGGAGGGTTTATGCTCTTTAGACATAATCAGGCTAAAAAAACAGATAACCACACTAAACAATAAAGGGTTTGACACACAGGAACAAAAATATGTATGCCACTAACAGTGTAAATATTTAAAGTAAAGAACTTTTTTTTTTTTTTTTTTTTTACACACAAGATTTGTCAGAAAGAGAAAGGAGAAAAGGAGGGTCAAGACCCTCTAACTTAAACGGGTACTTGACCCACACACAACCACTAAAGTAGTACTAACCACAGGGGAAGGCCCCTCTAACTTAAACGGGAACCTTCTCTGACAGGAAAAAACACAAAAATCTTAACCAAATTCCAGAAAAACACTCGTACACAAAGAATAGCCGTTAAAACAGCTTTTGGGTTTAAATGAAGCAAATACTGACAGGAAAAAAGCCTAATATATAGTACTTAGCCCAGCCAATGTTGAGACCACGTCCAAGCTCTGTAAGCGGCAAACGAGATCTGGGGGATTAGTGGTGGTGCATCCTGGGATAAAGATAGCTCAGCCAATTAGAGGCCTCGCTCTATAGCATAAGTGTGCCGAGTCGGAGCCAAGGGATCGGCTCCGAACCCATCAGTCAGAATGTAGGCGAGATAGGATCACATAACATCCCTGCTTTTCCCCATCAGGTTTATAATTTTAGAAGCAACGCATTTTTCTTGCTTTATATAGAAACAACCATCCATTTCTTAGAGTGTTTTATTTTTAAAATTAGTATTTTATACCAGCCTTAGTTTCATAAAATGCCACCAGAGCTTCTGTAAATACCATTTGTCACACCATTTTTATTGCAGGTCTTTAATACGACGTCAACAAGTAACTTTCTTTTCTAAGGTACCTTTGAATTGCCACAAGGACTCACTTTTATATCCGAAGCAAGTATCCATGTGAGCACTGAAAAATATACTCATAGACTTACCAGTTCCACCATTTTAACAAGACACTACTCGTGAAGACTTGCTTTTTACTTGTGTCTCACACTATTCCACTGATTTCTTCTTACTGTTCAGACAGCACCTAATCTGATCAGTAATGTAAAAAACTTGCATACTTGGTGACACACATTACCTATTAAAATTCAGTGCTGCGTACACCCACTAAGACCCAGTGTTGTATAAAACTGTACTTTACCAAAGACAACAAATAGTAAGGTGCAGTGATGTGTTCCACCATTTAGCAGTGCTTTCCACAAACTGTACATTTCTTTGCTTTTACTTCTTAACAAGCAAAACATACACACACACACACACACACACACACACACACACACACACACACACACACACACACACACACACACAGGTTTCAACATCTTTTACCCAAAACAGTATATTTCAGAAGCAATACAATTGCCTTCAGAAAGTATTGGCAAATAGTAATTATTAACAGATCACACTTTGTATATCTGATTTACACTAAGCAAACAGCAATTCAATTTTTCTTGTTCATTGCAAAGACTCACACTTATTTATGGTTACTTCTTTCTAGCAACCAACTTTTATTTTATTGCAAAAGGCTCTCATTTGCTTGGGTTTCTTTTTTCAAAACACAATTCATGCACGTGTCATAAAGCTTTCCTAACAAAATTTTATTCATAGTCACAGTCAAGCAGCACAATGTAAAAATGTTAGTGGGTTTATTTTTGTGCATCAGTATGTTTAAACTGTTTCAGAATCATATACAGCTTTCTTAGACTGTATTTTAAAACATACATCATAGTCAATATTTTCCAGTGTACATTCGTCAGATTTGTTTTACCTAATTTCTAAAAGAAAAAGTCAGTGCCACACTTTTCCTTAGTACACTCTAGTGTATTCAGTTTAGATTTGTCTAACTTGCTTTCATAGAATGCTAACATAATTTTCATCAGTTCACCATGTTTCTGACCACATTTTTAAACAACCTATATATTGGTTACTGCTTCACTTTTTAAATCACATAACTTTTCCATATTTTGCCTTTATTAGCAAGACTGTCTTATAGTTAGAAAATTTAATACAGATTTCCCCAAGACTTGGCTAATGTGACAGCACAATCCATTGCAGTTTACTAGCTTCACTTGTACATATATAATGTTGTAAGCCACATTTTGTGGTATGAAAAATGCGCCACAATTTTAGCATTGTCTCTACTTGCTTCAGTAATTTTTCACTTGTGTTTTTAAGCATATGTCTCATATTGCAATAGCATTTACCCAATGCATTTTTACCACCTTAATATATTCACTATATACATCTTCGATAATCCAGCTTTCAGCGATTTATCATATGCTTCTTTGGAAAGCAACCTTTCAACATTTTACCATGTACTTCTTTGGCAAATAACATTTCAGCAATTACATATCACATTGTTAAAGTATTGAATAGCACTTATTCTGTCACTGTTTTCTTGCAACACTTAAACCTTGCCCATGATATAAATAGGATCTGCTCAAGAGACAGGTATATATCCCAGACATTACACCATCTGTGGAACAGGCTCCCCATCCATTGGCAGCAGAGTTCCTTCCTAACCCAATTCAATTGTAACTTGACAATTGAATGGGGAATAGGAAATCCATCCCTGGTTTGCCACCTATGTCTCTAAAAGATACAGGTATCCTGTACATGGTTCACCTCCCAGGCCTCTGCTTGTAAATGTTTCACCTCCCAAGCCCCTGCTTACACATTGATGGTACCAGAACTTGTCAAAGATTTGGGATGCATGGCTAGACTTAAAAAGGCCTTTGTGGTTGTTAGCCTAGTAAACACCGATGAACTTGGTTCAAGAACCATTTCACTTACTTCAGTCTCAGGGTCTAGCTTCTGCTTCTTTCTCTCTTCCTCGTGGCCTGCTTGGGTGCAGAAAAGAAATAGTCTGCTGACACCTTAACACTCAATTGTGAATTCATCCAGCAGTGCTTATTTGGGAGGGTTACTCCAACCCAGTTTCGGTGCACAATTCTTTAAAATACATCACTTGGAAACTCACTTTCGTTTGACTCACAGCAGTTCAAAAACATCCCTATACCTTCTTGCTGTGTTTATCTATAACAGAAATCAAAGTATTCCAAAAAGTTAGCAGCCTGGTAGCAATTACACACTCAGTCCACCTCTTTCTGAAAGTGGATGTGGTAACCCACAGACAGTAGGAGTTTTATAAGCTGGGATAGTAACTCACTTGATATTAGCATTGCAGGCAGTAATGCTGAAACACAAAATACTGTAGTTCAGAATACTGAAGACTAAACTGCCCACCCATAAACCATCAATGCACTATATAATGTATTGTACAAAGTATTATAATATTTATGGCCTTTATTTTCAGTGTTTAAACAAAACACAGCATACTTCTCTTTTAGTTAAGTAATCCCTTCTGTTAATCTCAGGTTCTTTTCTAAACAAGGATACATCAACAATAAGTTCCACAAAGTTCTGTTAATTTTCCAAGTATCTACACAGGTTCCTTTCTATTATTTCAATTTCACTTCCAGGAAACTTTCTGGTTGATATTCTCAAGGACTTCTTACTCATGGCTTAAGAACTCCCTCATAATGACAGGCCAATACTTCTACTAGTCTGTCTCCAGCCATGTCATTTATAAAAAAGTAGGTGTCATCTTCAGTACTCATGGCAGGTGTATATCATCTTCCTCCTGGCATGCCCTCTAACACTCTAGTAGTGCCACTGACCCCACAGAGATTGCTAGGAGATACTATTCCATAGCATGATAGATATCTCACCTTCAAAAGATCTTCTACCTTTGGAATACACTCCTACTCCATGCAAAGGAGCTTCCCAAATGTCTTCAAAACAAGCTTAGATGAGCAGATGAGGAGCTGCACATTTACCCAGAGCTTTCCTCTACAAACTAAATTTATAGAAAAAAGAAATATGACACTCTCATACTGGGTGACTTCAACTACCCCTCCATTAACTGTGAAAACTGCTCATGTACCAATACACTTGCCCAACATTTCCTGGAATTCATTAATTCCAGTGCCCTTGACCAGCTCATTCTTACCCCCACTAGAAGTAGCAACATCCTTGACCTGGTCATTACTAACATGGGCGACCGTTACTCTACCCCATTAGTCAACTCCTCCCTGGTTAGATCCGACCACAAACTAATAACCTTGGAAATCCACATCCCTCCCACCTGCCCGACAAAGGTAACCACAATGAAAAACTTCTCCAAAGCTAACTTTGGTATAAAAACAGAGGTGGCTAACTTCACAGCACGCAGGCAAATGCAGAATAATTGCCTGACCACCGAATCATACACCAATGCACTGTACAAACACGTACACAAATGCATGGATCTTGCCATAACCAATAGAACCAAGACACTCTCCTCCAAAAAAGGAAGCCAATCTGTTGGTCCCCTGCCATAAACAAACTCTACAACAGAAGGAGGAAACTGATGCGAAATAAGGTGAAGTCCCAAGACTGGAAAAACTCCCTTATCAGCCTCATCAAAAAGTTGAGATCCCTCATCAAATCCTCTAAAGCTAGCTATGAAAACAGAATTGCAGCAGATAGTAAAGACAACCACAAGGCCTTCTATAGTTATGTAAAGAATCTCCATGGCAATACCCAGATTTTCTCTAAGCTACTGCACAATGGTACCTCCTATACTGGGCCAACAGATGTTGCCAGTATACTGGCCAACAGATTCAGTGCCAACTTTACCCCTCTCTCCCCCCCACCAAAGAACCAATCACAATACCAGTAGATTGCCAGGCACCCAGTATTACTGCTGCACAGGTTAAAAGAGTACTTTCCAAGGCCAAGAATACAGCTTCTATGGGACCTGACAATATCCCTGGCTGTGTTCTACATGAACTACAGAGTGAACTGACACCTCATCTGTGTGCCCTGTTCAATCACAGCCTCACCTCAGGCTTTGTCCCTACCAAATGGTGCACTGCTACAGTCACCCCTCTCCACAAAGGAGGAGTGACTACAGACCTTGGGAACTATCACCCCATTAGCCTGATGAGTCTGATATACAAAGCTATGGAACACATCATCATGGACCTAATAAACAAGGATATAGGGAATCTCCAATCTCTGGATCCCACACAGTTTGGTTTTATGAAGGGTAGATCATGTCTGCTCAACCTGGTCGACTTCTTTGAATCAGTCACCAGAGCTGTGGATGATGGCAAGGTGGTTCATACAGCCTACCTTGATCTGGCCAAAGCCTTTGATACCATTCCCCACTCAGGAATCGTAGAAAAACTCACTAAGCTAGGCATCAACTCCTATATCACTAGGTGGGTTGAAAACTGGCTCACAGATAGAACCCACAGTGTGAAAGTAGCTGACTCCAAGTTAGACTGATGACCAGTCACAAGTGGAGGCCCACAGGGTTCGGTTCTGGATCCTCTCCTGTTTGGTATCTACTTCTCTGAAATCCAGGCCAACACAAAGGGACTCTGGCTGATAAAGTTCACAGACAGTTGCAAGTTGGGAGCTATTATTAACTCCCCAAGTGATGGTGACATCCCACAGAATGGCCTCACTGAGACCAATGACTGGTGTCAGAACCATTTAAGCTCAATGCCAAAAAATGTGTTATCACCCCCTTTGGGAAAAATCCAGTTCCCATGAATTACCACATCGATGGTAGTCCACTGAACACAGAAGGCGTTATAAGAGATCTGGGAACACAGGTTGACAGCAACCTCCCTTTTGACTACCACATTGCCACTGTCATTAGAAAGTCCTTCTATGTGGCACATCTCATTGCTAAGGGATTTGCATCCAGGAAGAAAGAGGTCATTGTCTCTCTCTACTCTTCCCTCATTAGGCCAATCATTGAGTACAATGCCCCATTTGTCATGTACCTCACTAGACACCTGCAACAACTGGAAAGTCCGCAAAAGTACCTTACAAACAGGATCCTAGGCCGTAAACACTTGTCCTGTATGGACAGACTCAAAAAACTCCAACTATTCTCTGTCTCATATCACCTACTTAGAGGAGATCTCTGCTTGACTTACAAAGCCGTGTCTGACCCAGCTCTGTTAGAAATGATACATCTAAGGAAATCCCAATCCATCCACACCACATGCTCCAGAGACCTCAACATCATTACCACAATCAATAGAACAAGCTGAAGGGATAGGTTCATAACCCAGAGACTGCCGTGCTATGGAATAAATGTCCCATACATGTCAAACAGAGCACCTCACTGGCCCTCTTCAAGAGAAATCTTGATGAATGGATGGGAAATAGAAAATTCATCCTGGAGATCACTCCAGTGGTTCTACTCGACAGAGGCACTGGGAACTAAGGTCGGGTGGCACGATGCCAGGGTAATCCTATGGGCTAGGCTTGTAAAGGCTCCAGGGCCATTAGCCTAGTATACACCTATGAACCTATGAATAATGGAAATTCTATGCCTAGGCTTCTAATGATCTACTGGATTGGTTATCTAGCAAGAACCTACAAAACTGTGAACATATATAAAACAAACTAAATGCAACTGTTAAACTCCACTAATGAAAAACACCAATTATTATCATCACATGTATATAATGTAACAGTCTACTATACCAGATGAAGAGTTAAGTTCTTTGGTGTAACTATGTAACCATATGCATACATTGTAACACGTTGGTAATGGAGAGGGCAGGTATGTGCATTTAAATGCAGGCAGCACAGTGGTACAGTGGTTAGTGTTGTCCCATCACAGCAAGAGGTTCTCCGATTCGATTCTTGGCTGGGATGCCTTCTGTGCAGAGGGTGCATGTCCTCCCTGCATTTGCGTGGGTTTGTTCTGGGTGCTCTGGTTTCCTCCCACATTCCAAAGACAAGTATCTAGAGTGTTTCTCCCCAGGCCTCCACTGAAAATGGTCTCTGTCCCAGTCAGACTTTCCTGGTAAACAAATGTTGCATAAATAAAATGTGCAATTTGAATGGATACTTCAGCATGGCGTGAGGGAACAGTCTTAAAGCAATTAGTTAAATTGCAAGGTCTTAACTTCTAATTACTGTGATATAAAAGAGAGTAGTGTGGAAGATTAAACTCAGGAATTTAGGTCTTCACTTGGTGGATCATCTGTAAGTCTAAACTATTAAGTGTAACTTGTGAAGTGTTTCATGTGGGAACACACGGACTAATGGTTCTTGTCAGTCAGAACTACTTACTTAACAACTGTAAATAAATAAATAAAATTGTTAGCATACAGGCCAAACTGTCTTTTGCTAATAAACAACCATGTCAGTATTTCTGCTATAATACATCTGACACTTGCACTGGATGGGACCTACTGGCTTTGTTAATCCTTCTGGGAGGTATTCTGTCTACCACAGGGGATGTGTACATTTGAATCTCTTAATTATGATGCTGGGTTAGTCCTGATAGAGTGTTACTGGGGACCTTTTGACTTTTGTATTCTAATGACCCCCCACACACACACACACACACACACACACACACACACACACACTGAATGTGAACATGTCCTTTTTATGGAGAGCCTGATTTTATTAATATTGTTTGACTTACTAATTTATTTACTTATTCCTTCTAAGAGTTTCTTGAACCAGTTCTGCTGGACCCTCCTGAGCTGTAAATATTGGGTCCCTCATTTCTTTGTATTCTGCTAAGAATCTGACATCCTGTTAGGGATATTGGGGACTATGTGTTTATTTATTTGACTCCCCAACTTTATTAATCTTGATGAAATTCAGTCCTCACTCTGATAGATCTTGTTAAAATCTTTCTGGTTTTGATACTGCTTTCAAGGCCCCTGAATCTGTTAAGTCTACATATGGGTGGGTGGGAGGGAAGATGACACCTTTAATCCAGTTTTGGCTATGCTCACTTCATTAATTGCTGTACCTCCACAAAGTTCAGCTAATTCTACTAGACTCTTCCCCCTCCTGACTGTGAATTTTGCTGCAGTCCCCCAAAACTGTAAAGCTCACTCAGCTGCCTGATGGTACGTTATAGCTGGTAACTTACTAGCTTGGAAGAATGTACAACTCCCATTCCTAGCAGAAAGCATCAACATGATTTTGCTTTATTTTGTGTGCATAAATAAGTAAATGAATGACTTTTGCTAATATTGTGTTAGTGCACTGAAAGAGGAAGTAGTTAAGGATGTGAAATATTATCATATAAACATGAATAAAGAAGCTATATATCCTCTTACAATGTAATAAGGAGATGATGGAAAAGAAAAAAAGAAAAAATACCATGAAAAAGAAATAATGTACGAAAGAACTGCAGCAATGTATGACTATCTCTCTTACACTGCATTATAAATCACGTTTACACTATGTATGTTAATAAGCTAAATAATATTTGGGCTAAGTATGCGGCACTTTTTTTGGAGGGAGCTCACACACTTCATGATAGTTGAATATTTTTTTGACTAATTCCAATACTTAATATACACTATAATTAATCAATATCACTATTGTCAGAATGGCATGTCAGGTAAGTCATTTGGTTTAAATTGAGATGTATACATATGGGAAACAAAATAGGTGTTCATAGGTGTATTCTAGGCTAACAACCACTGGGGCCTTTATAAGTCTATCCAAGTATTCCAATTGTATCGCACGCATTTATTTGCCTTAGTAAGCTAGGGCAAGATGTATAGGTTGCTTCTGTCCTTTAGAGACATAGGTGCTAGGCCCAGGTGTATTTCCAATTTCCAAGTAGCTGGTTCAGGTTTTTCTTGAATAGGATTAGGGAAGGGATGATATTGTGAGCCACCTTATTAAATGTTTGCCTGCTTTTTGAAAACATGGCTGCATATGAATGTTTATGGTTTATGACAGTTGCTCAGTCAGAACAGAACAGTGAAATGAAGGTATGACAGGTAAAGGATTTTTCATGTAGATGTTATTAATGTTTAGTATGTCTAAAAATGATAGGCTCATGCAAATCTGTGTTCTACATCTGTATCACTACAACTACAAGCCATCCTTTGTGTCCACTGTTAGAAAAAAGTGTGTGTTTAAGCTATCTAATGTAAAATCCATTCCATGAAATGCAGAAAGGAAGGGGGTGTCACTGAAAATATGAAATGAAGAAGAAATACTGGTAAGGAGAAGTGCAAAAGCAAAGAATGTTGAGTGGAGGAGGACTGGGAGATGAAGACTGTCGAGAACAATGATTTTACTTTTTCTGGGAAATTACTGTGTAAATCCAGAATCTGAAATGTCAAAGTGATATGAAAATAAAACATTTGATAGAAATTTGATATATTAGGGCAGAAAACTAATTATTATTTCTATTTTTCCAATAATGTCATGTAACTCCTATAATTTGTTTTTTTTTTGTTTTGTTTTGTTTTCCTTGTGTTGTAGGCAGAATCTGTATTGATTGCGTATATGTTTGCGTGTCTGTGTGTAGATAAATGCAATAAAAAGTATCTCAGAATCATTGCAACAACTGTACACCTAATCTCTGGAGAAATTACCATAATTTAAGATCATTACAATGGAATTTTATTATTTATTTGTGTTTTAACTAACACAACTCATTGTCAAGTTGGGATGGCAAGCATGAATATGTTATATATTGTGATAGTGCTGTCTTGAAGTAGATCTCTAACTATAACTATATCCTTAAATGTGCTTAAGCTCCTATTTATACCTTACACCTCATTACTCTCCCTTCTTCACTCAATTCCTTACTTCTATCAGACTCTCTCCCCTGGCTCTCTCTCTCTAAATATACGTAAGTCTGCTTTCCTGTCTCTCCATATTGCAATTCCTGTTTGTATTCTACTAAATTACGTTTAATTTCACTATAAATTGACTAAAATTTCCCTAAGTATTAACACATATTTATTCTCAACCAATGTTTTTGTACTAGGTCTAATTTGATATAATTATTTAAACTGTAGATGTTTTGTATTATTTTTGAAGATGGTAAAATTATTGTATTGTAATACTTTGAAGATTTTCTCCCTGGGCCTCTGCTGAAAATTGTCACCTACCCAGTCGGACTTTCCCAGGAATCAAATGTCAATAAATTAAGCAAATAAATAAATACATATATCTTCTTTTGAGCAGTTTGGTTTATAGGGGCAAAATAAAATGTCTATAATCTTTCTAAGATAAGGTCTGCAAAATTGATGTGTATATAGTTTGGTTCCACCTAAAATTCATTTGAAAAAAATAATTAAAAAATCTCTTTCTACAGCTGTAGGGGTGACAATTTAAAAAGATCCAGTAAGAGGGTGGTTGGCATAACGTTCAAGATGTTTGCCTTACACACACAAGGTGTAGGGCTTAATTCTTACATGGGTTAACTGGCTGCGCTTAAAATTGCTCAGAAGAGCAGTTAGCCTAGTACTAACCTATGAACCTGTGGTAGTGATTGGATTAAGCCTTACTGGGGGAGACTTGGTGATCAGCAAGCACAAGGGCAAAAGAAAAAGACCCATCATCTCTTTAGTGTGTAAGGGGCAATAGTTGATAGTAAGATAGGAGCAATTGCATATTGTTGGGTGTACAACATAAACATTTGTGGCTGCACCCTCTATGCTAAGGTGAAAACTATATGGGAGCTGTTGGTTCTTTCCCCAGCTGAAGGTTTTGGTCTCTCAACTGTCCAGATTCTCACGGTCAGATTTTTGCCTCATATTTCTGGTCTGTTCCTCGTAAAATTTTCAATTTTTCTGGATTTTTGTAACGAATCAGTGAGGAATAAATTCACTAAATAATGGCAGTCGTTTGAGTTTCAGACTTCATATCCATTGGAAAATGTATCGCAACACAAGACTTTTTATTCTCGTAATTTTCTAAGTAAGTTTGTAAGATATTTGAAATTTGTCCCTATCTTCGAGGCTTTTCCCCCATTATTTTTGGCTTTGTCCAGACTTTTGTGCTAAGAAATTGAAAGCTATGGAATATTTCAGACTTTGGCAAAGGCAAATTTATAAACAGCCGGCATGACACTACAAATAAACGTTGCTAGCCTGCGAAATTGAGCAGCTGCCCACCTTCCGGTACTGACTTCCCCTATTTTGAGCAGTTTCGCTTTATTAACTCTTTATTATTGCTTTGTCCGTCAGTAGTGCTTATAAATGAAGTACAGTTCGAGCAAAGTGTGCACAGTACATTAAGGATTAGAAATCAATTCTCTTTTACATACCTCTCAACCTCTTAGAGCAAGAAATCTGGACCAAGCTATATATAAAAGTGGGACAAAGGCCCAAAGATAGGGACAGTTTTTAAATATTGCTCTTAAGTTGATAGAATAACAGGTTTTGCATTAGCATGAATTTTCTGAAGGGTGTGAAGTCTGAAACTCAAATCTCTGTCATTACTTTCTAACTTCAGCCTTTAATGATTTGCCACTAGTTTGCCAGAAAAACGCAATTTTATGAAAAAACGGACCGAAAATATGATACATAAATCTAGACATTCTGCGGAAATATGTACAGTTGAGAAGTATTAGATCGATAATAAACTTCTACACTGGTAAGCAAATGTGTTTTGCTTTTTATGACGATCTTCTTGTAAACAGTATTCTGCATAGTGTGCTGGACTGGAACCATCGCCATCCTTCGGTTAATTTCATTGACAGGGGTAGCTGCCTCTAGCACGCCCAGCATCTTTATGGCGTTCCTACAGGCGGGAGGGGACGGAACGGGGCATCGAACCGCGGGCCTGGAGGCATCGGTGGACCCAACCTGCTGCTGCTGCAGGAGGAGCTTGGAAAAGAGTGATCCATGATGTGATTGCAGGAGCGGAGGTGGTACCGAGTGAGCAGAAGGGTGGTTGGCTGCTTCTCAGTCGTGTTATTCCCTGTAAATGTAACCCATGGGAGGCACACATGGATCAAAGGCACGGTGCCAACAGCACCGGTGCCGGCGTTTCACCTAGCTAGATATGGAGTGGAGCACTATTCGACGGTACATTGTGAAGACGCAGAAAAAGCCTTCGGGCGGGGGCAGCAGCAGGTAGCTGCAGGATTCGGGTTGTTGGATATGGCAGCAGATAGAGCAGAGCTGGACTGCATTATCATCATCATCACAGTCTTGGGGAGCTCCAGCACCAAGCGTTATCTGGCACTTGAGCAATTAGTGTTGCTCCTAGAAAGGTTATCCCCCCTGGCATCCAGATGAAGAGCAGCAAAGCCGGTAAGGACGAACAGAGATCAATGGAGAATGCAGTGGAATTCTAAGCCCACACCCCCAGCAAATAAAATAATAATGGTGTGTCTGAGGAGGGTCAGCTTGCATTAATTGTGTTATTGGTATTAACGTATTTTGTATGTGTATGTATAACAGAGAGACAGACACTAAAAAACATCAGATATGGGCTACATCATGCAGACATGGTTTTAAAATTATAGATGGTAAGGGTCTGACATGATGCCGATATTTTCTGAGAACCTAAACTTGCTAGTGCATGTACATGCTATGTTTCTACTGATCTCTTTCTGGGATTAGCATCCTTTCATTTATGATATTTAGATGCTTTTAATGATATGTTCCAATGATCTATGCTGCCTGAGCTCGCCATTTCAAGTTGAGTTGTAATTGTGATCTGCGTATGCCTTGGAAGGTGGGGGTGCGTGGGGTGGGTGGGGGTTCACAGCTTTAGGCACAGACCTGCATATGAACGGCATGTGCCTTCTGAACGTTTCACGTTGCTTAGTGTTAGTAATAAAAAGTTAAACCTTCTGATCTTTTAACATATCAGTGGAAAACGAACCGATTTGTGGTCACAAAGTATAAATGACCTGTTGAGGTATTTATACTAAGAGTAAGGGTATCTGCTGAATAAAACTGATCTTGGGAGTTGGTGTTTCTGTGTTTGGATGATGTGATCAGTGTTTGGACTTGCATGTATGAGTGGTACCTGGGCTACCAACTACTGTTTTTTTTTTAAAGGAGAAATTAGTAAATCCGTTGTTTGATGTATTAGGTGTATGTGTGTATATGTGTATGTAATGTGACTCTTAGCTGCACAGTGTATCCACACATACATGCAAAAAATATAAGGTCACATTTTAAGCAGAAGGTGATTCATAGGCTTTTGTGGCAGCTTTCTTCATATCACAAGCAACGACTTATTTTTGGATTGTCTCACTTGTGCTTTTGATTTGTAATGCTTTCATTTGATTTTTAATGTGTTCAGTAATTTGGGCAACCTTTTTTTTTTTTTTTTTTGACAGTCTGCTTTAGCTCCTCACAACTCTCAGAAGAAAATGTCTTGCTATTTTGTCTGGTCTGTTCTCATTAAAACTACCGCCAACTGCTGCATTGGGTTAACTGTTTTTATTTGACATGTATTAGGTCATTGATGGTCACACACTTCTACATTGTTTCACAAGTCTTTCTTTTATGCTCACATCTACACATTCTCTTGTCCTTCAACTCAACATACACAGTCATCCTCCAGCATTCGCTTGATATTTTTAGCTTCTTTGTTCTTGTCATGATTGTAGCATCAATTTCATTTTGTTAATGTAACTGGTCGAAGAAATGTTCTCTCTAATTCTTCCATGACAGGTCTCTTAAGTAATTTGTGTAATGGACAGATTTTCTTCCTTAAATCAGTTTGCTTGCAAATAATTTTGTGTAGTGGACCAAATCACTTTGTGAATCAGTTTGTTTGCAAAATGTATCATATATTTAACTGACTATTAGTGTGGTGTTAGAGAGGATACCTGTGGCACTGTTATTCCAGGTTCAAGTGAATAGTCTCAACTGATGATAATACATAGCAGAATGGCACAATATTCAGATGGCTTTTCTTTAAGGAGATGGGTTACAGCATACCTTTCAACTGTCAGATACTGAAAGTACGTACAAAAGCCCTTGAAAATGTGGTACAGCCTTCCAAAAATCTAGACACATAATTTGTATAAAATTCGAATCTCTAATAACACACAGCTACTCCCATTTCTAGAAAGGCTATGGAATACTACTTAGAAACAAGTTTATAAAACTGAGACTAAGTAAAATATATTATTGAAGGAACAGTGTAAAATCTGCAAACTTTAATACATTATATTGCAAAAATCTACTTCACACTGTCATTTATTTTTGTTATTGAAAAAGGGAGCTGTAACACGTGAGTCCTCTTTCTTTAAATTATTGGTGCCTCTGGTATTCTGGACATGCAGTCTGGTTTTCTGTGTTGTAAACAGCTTCAAAATTGTGTGTGTGTGTGTGTGTGTGTGTGTGTGTGTGTGTGTGTGTGTGTGTGTGTGTGTGTGTGTGTGCGTGTGTGTGTGTGTGTGTGCGTGCGTGCGTGTGTGTGTGTGTGTGTGTGTGTGTGTGTGTGTGTGTGTGTGTGTGTGTGTGTGTTGACATGGTTGGGGGGTGCAGAGTTCAGAAAATCATGTGGAGTAGTAAATTAAGCCTGAAAACAGGAATCCACCATCAAAACTAGGTACATCGTGCAAAGGGGTAACTCATAACCTGAAAATAGGAAATTTCCACCAAATTAGGTACAGTTTAGAGGTCTGCGTTATAGCAAAGCATACTTTTTTTCTTGTATTTGAAAGACTGTTAAGAGTCAAAATAATTCAGACTACACCTCATGATACTAAAGTCAAATTTGCTGTCATCTGTAGGTTTTGGACTCATACTTGTAGCATCTTAAAACCTGTTTGACTGAACTGGACAGTCAGTACAAAGTAATGTAATTAAACTTTGCTTTCTGTTTTTTTTTTAATAGCAAAAGAGGTAACTCTCTGCATGGCTCAGTAAAATGTTGCAAGCTTGCATGTGAACTTTGCTCATCTGCTGTCTCAAAGGTTTTGAGAAAAAAAGTAAAAGCTCTTGGTAATGGCTTTTTGTAGTACTTTTTTTCTGTATGGCTATTTTTTCAATATACTTTTTTTGCCACTCATGCTTGAAAACAATCAAAGGAATGTACGTCTAGCTTCCCAGTGGTTCTCCTGGTCCACCTTATCTGACCAGCACTCCAATTCATCTGCTGTCGGGACTTTTCTCCAGGGGAAGTTTCCCTTACTGTGACTCACCTTTTGGTTAAGACAAGTGTTAAAAGTCAGCTGTAGCCCATGGCCATCCTGCAGCAATTATCAGTGGTGTTTTAGCTCTCCAATCACCACACCTAGCTGCATAGTTCACTCTGGACCAGAGCTTTGCTGAGAACTGCCATCATTTTAACAGTGTGAGGGTTGTCTAGCTTTACCCTATTCCCAGATAGATCTGTTTCGACTTGCACAAAGGAATTTTAATTGAAAGACAAATGTTTGAAAAATCTTCACCAGAACTACCTTCAGTGAACATTTGAGGAAATTTTTTTTTTTTTGTGCTTGTGGTGGGGGCGAGTATATACACCAACTCTGAGGTTGCACAACAATGGAGAAAGAGGCAAACTTCACTGATAATGAATGTAGTTCTGATGAATGTACATTGATCATTTCACGTTTGCTGAAACTACTTTTGGGCTGTCTGTACTTATGAACCCTGATTGCCCCCATGTTGAGGATATTTATTTATTTAGTTTGTTTGTTAAACATGTAAGTGAGCTGGTCCAAGGACTTTTTTTCACTCCCAACCCAGGCCAGCATGGCAAGTACAATACAAATATAACCAGACAAAATAAAAACTCCAAAATCCAAGATACAAAAAAACTGAGAAATTAAAACAAAAACAACTGGCAACTTCACTGAAGACTGAATCCATAAAGTTTAATGAAGTGCTTTTCATCCAAATACTTCTTTGAACTTCATTAGATACTAACATTTACAAAAATCAAGTTTAAATAGTCATGTTTAACCATGATTAAAATCAGCTGGTCTCTCCATCTTAAAATTTAAAGGAACAGTAGTTAAAATAGCATTGTGAACATAATATGCATTTTCCTGTTCTTTAAAACTGCCTTATTTAACAAGCAAATGAATAAATTTATCGCAGCAGCAATATGGTGAAAATCATGTATGAAAATTGTGTAAAAATGTAAAGAGTCTCCATTTTTATCTAACCTTACATTATAAACATTTTCAAGTAAAAAAATTAATAAGTAAAACATAATTTCTATAATGTTGTTACTACAGTATTTCATCTCATTAAGCTTTTCTAATAATAAGGTGAATAGACCCCCTCTTGGACAGTAATCCAAGAGGGGGTTCATTCACCTTATTATTAGAAAAGTTGGAATTGCTCTGGCAAATTCGTCTCAATGCTTATAACTTTCCAGGATTGAACGACATGTGTTCTATCACATGCTGTTTAAGACAGAAAAGCTTAATGTGATGAAATACTGTAATAACAACGTTATAGAAATTATGTTTTACTTATTAATTTTTTACTTGAAAATGTTTGTAATGTAAGGTTAGATAAATAAGGAGACTCTTTACATTTTTACACAATTTTCATATATGATTTTCACCATATTGCTGCTGCGATGAATGTATTAATTTAAAGAAAGTTATCCCAGTGGTCAACAATCAAAGTACCAGCTGCGAAGCAACAAAAACACCAGGAACTCGGACTCTATACTGAAACAGATGATTTATTGCACAAAAACGATTGAGCGCTTTCAACAGTACACTACTGTCTTCATCAGAACAACACATTCCAACAATTAATGCCTTATATATAATCTAAAAACCCGCCAAAAAAACAATTAAACAATTATATAATTAGCATGGACCAAATACATAAACCTAAGTCCTATACATAAAACTTCCATGTGTGAGGTGACATCTGACATTCCCAAAAATGTCTAAAACTAATAAAGTAATCAACCCCTCACATGTTACATACATAAAAATTGCACATATAAAAATTGTATTTGTGCAATAAATCATCTGTTTCAGTATAGAGTCCGAGTTCCTGGTGTTTTTGTTGCTTCGCAGCTGGTACTTTGAATGTATTAATTTGCTTGTTAAATAATGCAGTTTTAAAGAACAGGAAATGCATATTATGTTCACAATGCTATTTTAACTACTGTTCCTTTAAATTTTAAGATGGAGAGACCAGCTGATTTTAATCATGGTTAAACGTGACTATTTAAATTTTATTTTTGTAAATGTTAGTATCTGATGAAGTTCAAAGAAGTATTTGGACAAAAAGTGCTTCATTAAACTTTGCGGATTCAGTCTTCAGTGAAGTTGCCAGTTGTTTTAGTTTTAATAACCAGACAAAATGATATCAAAACAGTGAGATGACAATGACATTAGAATGTTGCACCATTAATAAGTAGATAATGCTGTTGTACAATATGAAAATGTAATTCGTAAATATTGGCAGTAAAGTAGCGATAGGTCAATTGTTGTCTAAATCTAAAGTACAAAGCAAATTATATAGCACTGGATTATGTAAATGGGGAGTGTCTGTAGCATATTTCCAGGTGAGTCAATGTTTAAACAGGCCTTAGTGACATTATTGTTAAATGAAAGCTTGCAAAAATGACAGATATCAAAAAGTCAAGGCACACATTACTGAAAAGATAAGAATTTTGACATTAAGAAGAAATCTGGCTGAAAGCGGATGAAGACTCTGAGCTATTAACCCTCTTTCTGTAGTCATGGGTACAGGGTTTAATTTGTCCTATCTCCATTTGCCTACTGTGTAACTTCAGCAAGCCACTTAATCAGTAAGTGCTCCTGAGTTACTCCTGCAAAGGGACACTTGCATCCAGTGGGTTTACCCAGTTAATACGTATGTAAAATAAGGCAGTTTATATGCTGGGCACAGTGACTTTACTCAAATTATAGGGTGAGTACTTATACATCATGTCATAAGTTACTGAGAAGTACAAGACCATCCTTTTTGACAAACAAATTTAGTAGCCATGTAATTCTCTAATTTAGCACACTTCTAAAGCTGGTATGCAACTTTTAGTTGCTTCAATACTTTGTGAATTTATAAATCAGTGTGAGAAGAGGACAATAGTTGTTTATCAAGTAGTACACCAAAGTATTTTTGTTAATTTCAGGGAGCAGCATGTTGTTAGGATCTGTGATTGTTGACTTTTCGGTGATGGTCAGTTTTTGATGTGTTCCAAAGAGCATTATTGTTGTATTATTTGTATTAATATTCAGTCTATTTTAATTAAACAGTTAAAAAGGAGTGAAAATCCTGTTCTAGTTTGTTTCAAAGTTTTTGTTTTTGTGATTGATTCATTGTAGTTACCACTATGTCATCAGCATAAAGCATAGAACTGATGGAGATCCTGGGGAAATGTGTTTGTGAATAAAGTAAACAGAAGTGGTCCAAGTACCCTGAGGAAAGCCTGTTGCCATACCATCCTTCCAGTTTTTTTATTAACAGTTATTTCACATGACTTTAATGGAAGCTTTCCTTTCCACTGAGTTGACTGTTAACGGGAGAGTTCTTTGTTAAGCCCTAATCCCATACTTTGGAGGCTGATGTGAGCACAACAAAAGCCTTGCTGTGACCCATGCACCACATGAAGGTTACCATAAATGGTTTATTAGTACCAAGCTCATATCTCTTATCCTGATATGCTGTGAGCTGACATCTACCACTCTGACAGGTGTTGAAGTTCACAAAAGATCAAACCACATCTTTTCCGCAAGGTTGGGAGAGCTGACTTTGGGCTAGTCACTCATAAGCCCTACCCCCATCTTCACTTGGTCCTATATATTCTATACCCCTTTTCATTATACACCCTTATGTCAGTTTTTGCCTCATATTTTGGTCTGTTCCTCATAAAATGTGTGGTTTTCTGGCAAATCACAGAGGCTTGAAGTCACTAGCACAAATCCTGTTATCCCACCAATTTTCTAAGGGTAATATTTAAAATCTATCCTTATTTGTGGGCCTTCCCACTCCATTATGTTTGGTTTTGTCCAGATTTCTTGCACTAATAGGTTGAGAGGTATCCGCTAGTAAATGCCATCACTCAGACCGACATCAGGGTGGTTACAGATTTTAATTTTTACTCTCCCCAGCCCTAACTGCAACTATTGGGCAAGACAAGAGGGAGTGAAGTGCACTGTGCTGTTTGCAGAGGTTGCCCATCATTTCCTTAAGGGGGTGTTCTTTCTCTAAGCATTCCTGCCTCTCCCCATATGGTATGAGCAGTGGTTTCCCTGGTCTCCATCAGGGAGATTGCACTACCCAGTATGCCCCCAAGTACACACAACCCCCTTCCTCCGAGAAGATATGAGCAGGTCTTGGTCCTTAATTCCTTTCCTGTCACTGCTTGGCTCCACCATTGTCAGGGTTGTTAGTCAAACCCCGTTTGCTTGGTTCACAGCCAGGGCACCATCATTCTACACTGTCCAGCCAGGCTAAATTTAGTGTTGTTACATTGTGATCTGTGCTTTAAAATGTGTTGCAATTCACTACAAAATGCAGAATGGTTATATTTTTGGCTAATGTTTATGGAAGTTTTAAAAATGTAGTATACACAGTCAGGCAGCACAGATTTATTTATTTATTTTACATTTGTTAACCGGGGGGTGTCTGACTGAGCCGGAAAGGCCCTTTTTCAGCAGAGGCCCGGGGAGAAAAGCTCTACATAGAAAAATTACAGATACATTTAGTTATTCAAACATGATCAGTATACACACAAATTACAAAAGACATGTTTTTACAGTGGTATGCAGCAGTTTAGGTTAAATAGTTAAATATGTATTATAAATAACTCAATAAATAAGAGACATGGGATTACAGATACAGATAACTTATATGTGGATTGTGTGCAGGTGTGCTGTGTGTTGCAGTATATGGTCACCTCCATAGATGTACAGGAAATGAGGTGGCAATGCTTTTAAAGCCTGTGAAGACAGTACTGCGTTTCAGTAGCTGGTAGAGATGTTCATCCTCTTCCCTCAAGACCACCATAAAGAATCAGTCACAGCAGAGAAACAAGATGAGGTGGCTTTCTCATGGGGCAGACTTTAAGTATGTAGCTCTGTGCAGCTCAGAAAGGGAAGCAATGAGAATAAGAAAAAAGTCCTGTGGTTTATCATTCTAGCTGTTTGATTCGAAATGGGTAGGCAAACGATGTAGAACTGTGTTTAAAAGCTTATCTGAGATGATTGTAGTTGTACAGAAACTTTATCCAACCCTCCTGTTTAATGTAAGTACACTTAACCATGCCTAATAGACAAGATGAAGGTGGTAGACCTTTACAACCACGGGTGTAGCCAAGCACACTCTTTGTACTCTAAGTGTATATTTTACTTTGCATCACTCAGAAACAAATGCCTCTAACAACAGATACATAACTTGCTTAGAGAGAGGATTGCTAATTTAAAATCTATATCTTTAATAGTTTTAGAGAGAAGTGCTGAAAATGCATTTATTAACTGCTAGGGGACAACATTTTGAAAAATAGTAATTTTTTCTTCAAATGCCAAGTGGTTGGGGGGGGGGCAGTAAAAAGAGTTTGAGAGTACAAAATGGAATTTCCTGGGTACACCCCTGTTTACAACAGTTTCTTCCTTTCTTTTAGTTAAGTTTCTTTAGGGGAGATGTTGTATCCTTGAATGCTTGACTGCAACAACAACAAAAAAAAAATCCTTCATCTATATCAAGTGTCTACTAAAAATGAAGCCTGAAAGTTTTAGTTCTAAGTAGTTCAATACAGTGTTTTTAAAGGATCATGTCTAGTGAATCAGTGATTGGTTATGTTTTCTGTGCACAGACAGGTCTGTCTTGTTAAATGGATTAGGCTATATCACATTCATGTGACAAACTCTTATTATGTTGGTCTTCCTACGTAACATTAATATCTTTGTTTAATACAACAAAGTTGTTCTTGCTGCCTGGCTTTAAGACCTGAAATGTACAAATGCTGGAAGGTAACTGTTTTTCATTGACTTGAAAGTAACTGAAGCTCTGTACTTGTTTTCTTGATCTTGTGGCCAATCATGCATATAGAAAAAATGAGCAGCGGCCGAAAGACTCATGCTGAGCGTTATGAGAAAGTCATTACAGGTCACAGATTGCTTTGATAATAATTTGTCAGTCTTTAATACTGAATTTACTTAAATAATTTCTTTGTCTATTAAACAGATGGATCTCTATTTGGAGAGTATATCAGACAGAGATGCCCAGTAAAAATATTTCCTGAAATATGAGTGTTCACATCCACTAAGATGTTTCCCTGCATGTAAGTTAGGGTTTCGTCTCCCTCAGGGAATGTGTACATTGTTTTGCCTTTTGTGTAGCATTCTTCATTCGTGCACTGTACTCCTAGCATATAATATGCTGTTTTGACACCAGCATAAAATAAGAAATGTAGTTTTTGGATGAAGCTTTTTGTTTCTGATATGTAGTACTGCATAGTACAGTGAAGTACGGTAAACAGTTATAAATTAGTAGAACGCTTTGGAGTTCAAGATTTTAGTGGAAAATTGGCTTAATAGCCACATGATAGCATGTTCAATATTTCATACACAAGTTAAATGCGGCAGGAAGCATTTTTTCTAATTTGAAAATAGTATCTTCATTAGTTAATACAGAAATAATCATAAAATCAAATAAAATAGTTTAGTGATCCAGTGTTCACACCATTTGGCCATCAACAAACTCTGTTTCCTAAAAAGTAATGTCTTAAACATGCCCACCAACCCATTTGTCATATAAATATATCATCATCTTCTTTTGGCTGTTCCCGTTAGGGGTCGCCACAGCGGATCATCCGTTTCCATTTCTTCCTGTCCTCTGCATCTTGCTCTGTCACACCAACCACCTGCATGTCCTCTTTCACCACATCCATAAACCTTATCTTAGGCCTTCCTCTTTTCCTGTTACCTGGTAGCTTCATCCTTAGCATCTTTTTCCCAATATACTCAGCATCCCTCCTCAGCACATGTCCAAACCAGTGTATTCTTGTCTCTCTGGCTTTGTCTCCAGACCTTACAAGCTGGACTGACCCTCTAATATACTTATTCCTAATCCTGTCCACCCTCGTCACACCCAGTGCAAATCTTAACATCTTTAACTCTGCTACATCCAGCTCTAACTCCTGCCTTTTTGTCATTGCCACTGTCTCCAACCCATATAACATAGCTGGTCTCACTACCCTCTTGCAGACCTTTCCTTTCACTCTTACTGGTACTCGTCCATCACAAATAACTCTTGACACTCTTCTCCACCCACTCCATCCTGCCTGTACTCTCTTCTTCACCTCTCTTCCACACTCACCATTACTCTGAACTATTGATCCCAAGTATTTAAACTCATCCACCTTCACCACCTCTACTCCTTGCATCCTCACCATTCCTCTATCCTCCTTCTCATTCACACACATATATTCTGTCTTAGTCCTGCTGACCTTCATTCCTCTTCTCTCTAGAGCATATCTCCATCTCTCCAGGGTCTCCTCCACCTATTCCCTACTCTCACTACAGATCACAATGTCCTCTGCAAACATCATAGTCCACGGGGATTCCTGTCTGATCTCGTCTGTCAACCTGTCCATCACCATTACAAATAAGAAAGGGCTCAGAGCTGATCCTTGATGTAATCCCACCTCCACCTTAAACGCATCCATCACTCCCACCGCAGACCTCATTGCTGTCATACTACCCTCGTACATATTCTGTACCACTCTTACATACTTCTCTGACACTCCCGACTTCCTCATACAATACCACAACTCCTCTCTAGGCACCCTGTCATATGCTTTCTCTAAGTCTACAAAAACACAATGCAACTCCTTCTGACCTTCTCTGTACTTCTGCATCAACACTCTCAGAGCAAACATCGCATCTGTAGTGCTCTTTCCCGGCATGAAACCATACTGCTGATCACTAATCATCATTTCCATTCTTAACCTAGCTTCCACTACTCTTTCCCATAACTTCATGCTGTGACTGATCAATTTAATCCCTCTGTAGTTACTACAGCTCTGCACATCACCCTTATTCTTAAAAATCGGTACCAAAACACTTTTTCTCCATTCCTTAGGCATCCTCTCATTTTTCAAAATTTCATTAAACAATCTAGTTAAAAACTCCACTGCCATTTCACCTAAACACCTCCATGCTTCCATAGGTATGTCATCTGGACCAGCGGCCTTTCCATTCTTCATCCTCTTCATAGCTATCCTTACTTCCTCCTTGCTAATCCATTGCACTTCATGACTCACTGTCCCCACATCATCCAACCTTCTCTCCCTCTCATTCTCTTCATTCATCAGCCCCTCAAAGTACTCTTTCCATCTGCTCAACACACTCTCCTTGCTTGTAAGTATGTTTCCCTCATTATCCTTTATCACCTTTACCTGCTGCACATCTTTCCTAGCTCGGACCCTCTGTCTAGCGAAATGGTACATATATATATAAAGTTATGTTTCCAGATGCCCTTACAGAATATGATAGTTTGTTCCAGAGATATGGAATAACTTAAGTAATATATCATTTGCATCTACATGTTTTATTCACGGTCATTCTCAGGGCCAATGTTAGCATTTTTTCAAGTGTTAAGTTGAAGGCCCCCTGAACACTTCCAGTCTAAGTATCAATTTTACTACCAGCATCTCCTAAGCAACCTGTTAGTTCATGCTGCAGTTTTTGTAGGAGTAGTACGCATAGACTGAGTTGCAGCTACAATGCTCTTATTTAGTGACAGGACTATGTACCACAACTTGTTGGTCCATCTCATAGATGGACATTCACAGTGACTGGCATTTAGTTGCAACAGTGATACATCACAACACGATGTACAGGCCTGGATTACTCTTTTACCCCAACCCCACACACACACACACACACATACATACATCCTCCAGTGGTCCTGTCTGTTTTCTCACATCTCATGATCCCCACAGCAGGTGCATTACTTCTTTCTATTTGTTCTCACATTTTGCCATACTCTTCAGCATTTTCAAGTAGCCATGACTTTCTATATGTTCTGATGTGCATTTTAAAGGGGTTTTTTTTTCATTTTTACACCACTTTTTCATCTAATGATGGTTTGAACAGAGTTTAAAATTTTGATTAAGGAAAGAAATTCAGTGTTGCTGTTCAACTTTAGTTTTTTTTTAATTACATCCTTTCAACACACCTTACCTGGCCAAGATAGCACAGCAGTAACAATTAAGAAATAACACAATTAAGCTAGGGCACCTGAAGACATAGGGTTACAGATGCTCTGATGTGTGTTTTAGAGCATTTCCTTACTTTTTAATACAGAGGTGACCTGAAGAAAAATCATGAATAAGAAAATCAATTCAGTCTTATTTTCTTTCTAGGAAACATAAGTTGTGCCCAATGCTTAATATTCAAAACTAAAATTATACCGCCTGTCCGTCTTTATGCAAGACAGTCTCTATTTGAGCATTTGTGTCCTGCAAAAAGACTTGAAAAATAGTGAATGTCCTGAGAATTTAGGACTGAAAATATTTATATATAATAAAGTTGTAGAAGCACGAGCTTTTATTTTGGCAACAACAAAAAAAGAAGTCTGGTCCTTTGCATTGGTTGTGGATATGGTTTATCCTGCAAAACTTGTTTCCATAAAAAGAACATCACACTTTGGACAATTGAGAAGGTGGTAAACCTACTTCAAAACTGACAAAAAAGCAGCTCGTGATAAACAAACAGGACAATTGTTTATGTAAATAGACAAATTCTGTGTGGGAATAATACCTGCCTCCCAACCCCCCACCAAAAAAAAAAAGACAGTCTGCTTCTATAGCCCTCCTGCGCTAGATTGGGATGAAGGCAAATGTTCAAATGGTCATAATCATGTATTTCAAGTGCCTACTGTCATATGTATACACAGCATGCCTCCTCACTCTTCACCCCTTCCACCAGGGCAGCCACCTGTATGTGTGGCTGATGTGTGATTGTTAGGAAAGTGAAACAATAATGATTACAGCTATGTATTCCACGTTGTTGCTCCTAGACAGTACATTGCGTGAGTAAAGCCTGATCATGAGCAAATTATCAAACAGAGTCTTAGACAGGGTAATGGACCAGGGACCCCCCCCCCCACAACCATTCTAATGTCCCATTGCTTTGCTCTCTCTGTCCACTTACCATAAACACTGTTCAAATCTGTCAGTATGCGTACTCTGTTTTCTTTACTTTTACAATGTTTACATAGATTTGATTTAAAACCTATATTTCAGAATTTACAGCACAAATCCTGATGACGTTTTGCTAAAGAAAACAGTACAAAATATTTTCACATTGAAAACAGAATTAAAACAAGCAACAGTAAACTTATCTTCCCTTGAAACTCACATTCATTGAAAAGACATCTGCCCAGTGGTGGATTATGTGTAAATTTATATCCACAGGCTTCCAACAAACCCAGCAATTATAACATCATTGTTGACTACATTCTACTCAGATGTCTGTGTCAAAAAATTGGCAACAATAATAATGACATCACCTATTTCAAATTTGTTTCACATGCAGACACAGTAGCCAAAGCATTATAGCTTAATTCTCTCTCTCTCTCTCTATATCACACACACACACACACACACACACACACACACACACACTAGTTCTGCAAAATCAGATTATTGACTTTTGAAAATGACCAGATAGCATAAGGTACTTTCATCCACAGAGAGACCCCTACAACTATAACCACTTTTATTATGAAGAAGTAGATTACATGTACTTTATTGGCAGCTTTAGATAAACTACAAGAAATTGTATAAAGATCACTAGCACCACACCATAAAATCTAGCTGTGTAACACATTTTAAATAGAAGAGTACTTGTAAGATCTTAAGAAATAGCAACCACCTGATAGCACATGCTAAGTCAATATACTCAATCTCTGCAGAAGTAAAAGTCATCTGAATAATTCCAAATTAAAGAGAACTATACTAATGCAGATTTTGCTGCTGGCAAGCAACTCTGGTTTTCAATTGTCAACAATAGCATGTATGTCATAAGTGTTTTGAATAATAGGGGCATTGTGACATCTCTGTTCTTGGCCAGTAATCAAGGAGCCTGACTCCTCACCACTGATACTGGAGAGGGACATTTACTTGCAACAAAAATGGATACACACAATATTTCCAGATGCAGCTGTCTGCATCAAGCACACTTTCCCTTAAGACCACACAGGGACCACACTCAGTCTGGCATCTGGATTTCTCTATCTGTCTCCCTCCAGGTCCCCAGTAAGACTCCCCGTTGCCACAACTATAGGGTTGAGACCTCAGTTGAGTGTCCAAGCCAAGTTCTCCACACTCTTTGAGATTTGGTTTGCACACACACACACACACACACACACACACACACACACACACACATACTAGTTCTGCAAAACCAGATTATTGACTTTTGAAAATGACCAGATAGCATAAGGTACTTTCATCCACAGAGAGCCCCCTACAACTATAACCACTTTTATTATGAAGAAATATATTGCATGTACTTTATTGGCAGCTTTAGATAAACTACAAGAAATTGTACAAAGATCACTAGCACCACACCATAAAATCTAGCTGTGTAACACATTTTAAATATAAGAGTACTTGTAAGATCTTAAGAAATAGCAACCACCTGATAGCACATGCTAAGTCAATATACTCAATCTCTGCAGAAGTAAAAATCATCTGAATAATTCCAAATTAAAGAGAACTATTCTAATGCAGATGTTGCTGCTGGCAAGCAACTCTGGTTTTCAATTGTCAACAATAGCATGTATGTCATAAGTGTTTTTAATAATAGCGGCATTGTGACATCCCTGTTCTTGGCCAGTAATCAAGGAGTCTGAATCCTCACCACTGATACTGGAGAGGGACGTTCACTTGCAACAAAAATGGATACACACAATATTTCCAGATGCAGCTGTCTGCATCAAGCACAATTTCCCTTAAGACCACACAGGGACCACACTAAGTCTGGCATCTGGATTTCTCTGTCTGTCTCCCTCCAGGTCCCCAATAAGACTCCCCGCTGGCACAGCTATAGGGTTGAGACCTCAGCTGAGTGTCCAAGCCAAGTTCTCCACACTCTTTGAGATTTGGTTTGCACACACACACACACACACACACACACACACACACACACACACACACACACACACACACACACACACACACACACACCTGGGAATGGCTGGCACTAATTTACTAACTATGCCTCCTTCTGCCCAGACTATAAGGTAGTTACACTGCCACCAGACACTCCAAAGCCTGGTACTCTAAGGCTCTTGCAAGGATACCCAATTATACTGAGTGAAATTAATATTAATACAAATGGTAATGTTGATCAAACAGCAAGGCTTTCAGGAGTGGCCGCAATGTCACAGCAAAACTATAAGTACTCTCAAAGGTTAAAATATTCTCTAAAGGATCAGGCAAAAGAAAAAGTTTAAATATATTTAATAATAGACAAGAAAAGAACAAGAAAATACTAAATATCAATTTACAGTAAACATCAAAGTTTCATTCACAGGAAATATTAAAAATAACACAGATGAACAGATTCACACAGAAACAAAAAAAAACAGTACTTAACTAATCTCATTATATTTTCCTAACTGAGCTAAGTAATTATTATTCCCTGGTTACTTACTAGACCAAATTTCAGACAATCAAAACATTTACAGTAAATAATGCATTAAAACATGTCCACAACTGATTACATGGGGAGGGTTAAATGGGGCAGGGTGGTGATTAATTGATTTTGTGAATAACTGAACCTCTTCAAAGATTGCACAGAGCTCTTCCGGCAGTATGTCCTTGTGTCCGTTGATGTGTCTTGAGAACTGAAAAGAATACTGAATTGTTCTAATATTATAACCATTTTACTGAAAAAAGTATCATTCATTTTCCATAAAAAAAAACAAATAATAGCATGGTGAAATTACACACACATATTATTGTAGAGTGTGTATAGACAGACTGGTACAGAGTAAACTAATGTTCTCAAACCTCAGTTAATTATTTATTTATTTATGTATTTATTTATATTTGTTGACCGGGAGTGTCCAACTGGACGTAGGTCCATTTTCAGCGGAGGCCCGGGGAGAAAAGCTCCACAGTTAAAATAAACAGACAGTAGTTACATTGGATTACATAGCGAAAGTTTAAATAAACTTTGTAAACTTCAGAGATGAAGCAGTTATGTAAACCAAGAAATCACTGAGACAGGAATCCAAGCTTAACAAGTAAACAATTTATTTGAGCCTCATTGTCAATTCTTTCTCTTTTTCTTAAATTTGCACCGAATTATCTTAATCCCACATAACAACATGACATGCAAGTCTGAAAAGTGCATTATGAAGGCTGTATGCAGATTATAGCATATACATCCTAGCCATTAAAATACCACCATTTTGTTGAGTCCTGAGATAAATTGTAATAAAATATATCATAACACTGCTTCTGTGTCACTCAGTGTAATACATTTTAACAATAACTCTCTAAAAGTGCTGTAAAATCTAGTAACCAGAAAAATATACTGAAGACTTTAAGTATAATCAAATGTTTGTTACATCAAATTGTTGATTAATCACTTTTTGCAACATGTAGAACACATCTGGGCTGTATCCAGTCTGCAGAACATTCATAGGACACCCAGTACCACTCATCTGATTAGGCACCCTGGCTGGAAAAAATGTTGTTGACCACATTTTATTTAGCACTCCACTGGAAACAAAAGGGGAATTCATTGATCAGTAACATCACAAACTTACTTTTCTTTTCCTGAGAGGATGCTTCAAAGATTTCAAAAGTTTTATTCACTACATTTAATGAGATAGTCTGTTTGAAATATATGTCAGTATCCAAGTGTGAGTCCTCTGCAGTTTATTTGCCTGACACGTAAACAATTTCCAGCAGTTGTATTCACAATTGATCATGCTCTGCTCAAAAAAAACTATTTACTCTTGGACTTTAGCAGTATCTTTGGAACACATGCTATAGCAGTACATTGACACAGTTTTCTAACAATATATTTTATACAAGTTAGCAGCAGGCAGCATGGGCAAAGTTTTCAACTGTCAAATGTGCATAATAACTTTTTTTTGTTTTTTTTTTAAACATGGCATGCTACTTAGCAGAGGGGCCATTTCAGCTCTCCATTTCAGTAAAGTGCAAATGTATTTCATCAGGGAACATAGCTGCTTATATATTCAGTGTAATATGATTTACTGCCTACATTATTACAAATCTTGGCAACATGCAATTTGCATAAGCGGGTGGGAGCTGCCTTACTTTGGCTACCCTAATGCTTGCTTTATGACTGCCCTCCTCACACTGACCTGTAGGGGTCATTGTTCTGCAGCAGTACTGTACTGCAGAGTCATGGAGATAATAGAATTCACTCTGCCATTAAATATAAATAACAATCAGTCAACATGCAACATATCACTGAATGTGTACATTTTACAGTGGCAGAGAAAGCTGTACATAACTAGAACACACTCGGCAGCATTTTTTTAATACTGCTCTATTTTTGCATTATGTGCAGCTCCAGGACTGTAGAGTTTAATTTTCTTGATTATCTTACATCTGTAAAGATCCTCCACTCTTTGATATATTGTCACCAAATTCCAAATTCCATGTCCCTAAGACAGGATAATGGGTGCTCCAACTTTTGCAAGGGGGGGGGCACATGGGATGCATGATGTGTTCCACCCATCTAAAGCTTAGCAACATTTGTGCTACAATGTAGATGCCTGAATGCCACAGATGTGCCACTCATCAGCTGTGCTCGTCCTGCTGTCCAGAGCAGTGTTTAGTGGATGGAGTTTTCTTTAGTCCCTGCTTTTCTCTGGGATTAGCTCTGACCTGGATTTGCACTTGACCTTCAAAGTGAATGAGCAAGTTCGTAGCCACTAATGCCCATCTCCCCTTCAAGTCTCACAGCTCCTGACTGGATAATTGGAACACCGGTCGCTGTTGCAGAAGTCAATAGCAAACTGACCGTAGTATATGGTAGACTTACATTTCTGTACTAAGGCCATGACAGTGTAGCAGCATGTATTCATGTATATGGAACTAAGAATACAAGTTCCAAAACAATGCAGATATAAAAAAAAGAAAATTCACAAAAAATGTCATTTTGGAAGCTATGTGAGTTTTCTTTTATATATATATATATATATATATATATATATATATATATATATATATTTTTTTTTTATTTTGGGGAAAAAGTATTTAAATGCTCGAAAGTAAGGCAAAGTAATGTTGGCGAAAGCATTCATCAGTCCCCCACTGTCTTTATACTCATCACAGCCAGCTTTCCACCATAAATAATTTCAGCTAAGTCAGATAAGAGTATGCATCACTGAAAGACTATAAACCTTGGTTGTAGATGAATGTCACTGTTGAAAATGGCACCTTGACCCATGTGCAAAAATGGGAAAAGGGGCTGTGGATGGATGGATGGATGGATGGATGGATGGATGGATGGATGGATGGATGGATGATTCTGTGTAAACGATAACCACACTGGATGTGCATCAGAATATCACCTGCAGTGCACATAGAAATTAGTATGGCATTATATTACCAGACCTGTATAGTACAGTCTATTTGATGTAGGCAGAAAATTAATTTTACTTGGACGATGAGGTAGGAAGGATATAGAGACAGTACGGTATGGTTCTTTAGTCCAGGGAATTGAGTTGAGATTTTATCATTAATATTAAATTTTTCCAATTATTAGTTATATGTGTGGGGTTGAAGGATATCCAAAAACAGATGGCCTACAATTGTGTAAGATTGACACTGCTCACAGGTGAGGAATGTGTCCCTTCCCCAGGGATTGTATTATCTTGGAATTAGTATATATAATTCACAGGAAGTGTGAGGGGTGGGAGCAGTAGATTTCTTTTGAATGGTCTGAGGTTGTGTCTTGGAACATGGCCTTAGGGTGTCAGTTTTTTTTTCAACTTTTGCTGTCAGTGTTTTTAGTGTCGATTTGCTGAAATTTAGACTAACCTCAGTAGATCCATACATCTATAATACGTACACATATACATACGCACACATATATAATTGTATATATATATATATATATATATATATATATATATATATGTGTGTGTGTGTGTGTGTGTACATGCGTGCGCATATGTGTATGTATGTGTGTATATACGATATTTTCGGCAGACGACTATTCGATGTAACCTATTTTTGTCATGATTAGACAGAGATTCAAACCACACTGTTATGGATGAGCTGAGAACAGACTCGATGACTGCTGTATAGAACTGAATCAACAGCTCCTGTGGGAGGTTGAACTTCCTCAGCTGTCGCAGAAAGTACATTCAGTGTTGTGCCTTTTTTATGATGTGTATGTTTATATATATATATATATATATATATATATATATGATATGTATATGATATATATATATATACACGTATGTATATGATATATATATATATATACACGTATGTATATGATATATATATATATATATATATCTATATATATATATATATATATGATATATATACATACACAGACATGTAGACATACACACAAAACTTGTTTCTGTTCTGCAATTTTCATTAATTTAAAACAAGTATATACTATGCAGGGCATGCTCTATAATTTGGCTTTGGGATGGTTATTTATTACTTTTACAGTGCAAGCAATTACAGCCTACTGCAGTGATTAATTGGATTGATTAAGCTAGAAGAAACTCAAACAGCTTTATAGACAATAAAATGTAAACGTCCTTGGTTCTAGTGCTGTTAGGTCATCCAGTACTGTGTAAGCAGAACCTCATATATTTTTCTGCCTCTGAAAATACCCTTGTTCATATTTCTTGGATGAATCCCCACATGAATTTGCTGCAGCACATTAATTTGGAGAGACAGAAATGCTGTGCTAAACATTACCAGCAAAGGGTTTTCCTAAATACTCTTGCATAAACACATGATAGTTGCAATGATTTATTTCCTGCCCATCAATTGATTCCGCCAAACTACTTCACACTAGCCTACAGTAGTCAACCTGTCTGCATTTTGCTGTCAGAACCTTTTGTTGCCTTATAGAGTTTCCCCTTTTGTGTTTAAAAACTGCTAGTTTGGTTAGCTTATCACCCTCTGATTATCTCTAGGTGTTGTTTGTCATTCTTTAAATCCGTCATCTGTCCATAACCTGTTTTGGAGCTTTTAGCACCTTTTGTTACCACTCCTATGCTGTATTTCTTTTTTTAATTCAAGCAGTAGAATTTTTGACGGTCACATTTTTATCCTTTTCATATTACATGTATATGTCCTTGTTTTGATCTTATGGCTATTTTCATCTGTAGTTAGATATGTTTACATATTGTGGCCTTTGTGGATCCTTCTATTAGATGCCTGAGTATTGTAATTATCGATTTTTGTACTGCTTGTTCTCAAGAGTCAGTCAATTCACTGGGGCAAACGAGGGACTAGCTATCTGTGTAGCTGGCAGCCTGCATTTAGGAATAAGCCTGTGGCTTCTAGATGTTCACTTTGTATGGTGATAAAACAGATTCAGTGCCCAGAAGTAAAGCAGTCCTGCCCTGCGGAGATGGATTTCACATTCAACCCTACCCTTAGTTAAGGCAGAAAAATAACTGGACCCATTGAAGGAGGAGATGATGTAGTAAAGGTACTTACAGTTAATATTAATAAGATTTCCCATGTTGCACTGTACACTGCTCATGCCTACCGCCTATTGGTGATGAAGTGGGAGGAGCATGAGAAAATCCTAGCATGGCCATCATACTGCTACTGGTCACTGGCCCCAAGCTTAATCACTTCTATATTTAGGAAAAACTCTTAAGCAAAGAGAGCTGAAGGAGTTAAATATCAAGCCTGATAAGTCCAAACAAATGACAACAAAAGCAAAAACAGCTCAGGTAAGCATAGAATAAGTTTGATTTACATACTGACAGGCTTTTTATTTTCACATAAAATGCTTCTTTGGGTCAAACACAAATCACAACAGTCAACAATTTAAAGAATTTATAATATAAGGTCATAAGTATATATTAGGCTAACAACCACCAATGCCTTTATAAGCCTAGTCGTGCAAGCCGACCCAGTTGTTTCCTGTGTATCATGGCTGTTTATTAAAGGGGGGATGTTAGTTAGGAAGTTTCTGAAGGTTAAATGGGGGGGTATGTTAGTTTGGGCATTATTGTCTGTCTTTGTCTGTCAAAGATTTGGGGACCAGTCCCGGGGTTAATTTCCAATTTCCCAACCATTGTTCAAAGTTAGACTTCAATAGGGTTAAGGATGGACTCTGCTTCATGTGGATGGGGAGCTTTTCCAGAGCATGGGGATTTTCTGAGAGACATATCTTGCCTCGACAACACATCTTATTTGTGTCACAAGCAAAATTAAAATTTTTGGATCTAGTGGTTGTGATGCTACTCATTTTGTGGATGTGCAAAAGGTCCATCAGAGCTGGACCAAAGGATGCCTTGTATGCTAGCTATAGATCTCCTGTCAGTAAACTGTTGGAGACAGAGTACAAAGATAGGACTTGAAGGTGATCCATATAGGAGAATGAGTCTATACCCTGGATTCTCAATGATGGGTCTGATAAGGGCCAAATAAAGTGGCACTGTTGTAGATCAGAGTGTGTATGTACATTTAAGAAGCTTTCCAGTGAGCTAGCATGTGTATATAAATACTGAGCATGTGCAAGCAAGACTGCCATTTTGTAGTGAGCTGCAGAAGTGTAAGCATGTATGTATGTGTAGTAATCAGTCAGTTTGTTTATATTTTATGTTGCTGCTATCAATCCTGATGTGTTTGTATGTAATAAAGTATATAAACAAACACCCGAGCCTCTTCATCTTAACTAGCTCCACAAGACAAGTGACATGGTGTCAGAATGGGATCCAAAGTCAAGAACATGGAGCACAAGGCTAAAGTTGGAGGAATATGCAGGAGTGGATCATCCCTACTGGTCAAACGACTCGCAAAACAGGTCAGAAACAAATTCCAGGCACTAAAACTCACTTAAATGATTTTTTACTCAAAGAATATAAAACAAAGCACTCAGAACGCTCAAAACGAATTTCTGTTTAAACGAAATGTCCAAAACTGCGACATATTTATAAAAATATTCAAAATAGTTACAAAAGTGTTTGAAACAATATCCAAATCGCATAAAATGTATAAAACAAGGAAAACGACCATATTTTTTCACTATGTGCTATTTTTTCACATTAACTAAAGCTATTCAAAATATCCAAAGTATACAAAGTGTTTGCAAGTTTGTGCAGTATTTCAGTGCAGTTATTTTGCAAAATACAGCCATTTCAAATAATATTTCACAAAGTACAGTCTTCCTAAGTGTTTATTGTGCATTTGGATGTTGTTGTTCATACAAAATTACAAGGGCCATATTTTTGCATTGTTTAAGCATACTTTGTTGGCATGGCAGAAGGATTTTGCAGACCAGCTCCATGTGTATTTAATAATAATATTGCAAAAAACTGGAGAGTGTTTGAGCAAAATTACGATATTTTCATACAGGCTGCATTTTCTGACAAAGATGCATATACACAGGCATTTATTCTGCTTAATTTAGCTGGTTCAGAAGCCATTAAAAGAGAACTGTTCTAATTTCACCCAGACTATTTTCCCTACCTATGCTGATCTTTTTGAAGAAAAACTATGCAAACTCCCAGTTGTGTACTCCATGAAGTTATACCCTGAAGTCAGCCCAGTCGTCAGACCTGCAAGGAAAGTTCCAATATGCAGGGTAGAGTCAAAGCCAAGCTAGACAGAATGGTGCAGCAAAGAGTGATTTGTCCACTAGAAGAACCAACTGAATGGGTATCTTCCTTGGTAGTAGCTCATAAGAAAAGCTCAGAGGATACTAGAATATGAATTGATCCAAGAGACTTGAACAAAGCGCTAAAGCAACCTCATCACCCAATGTGTATAGTCAAAGAAGTTGCTGCTCTTGTGCCAAATGCCCCTGTCATTTCTGTCTTAGATGCAAAAAGTTCATTTTGACAAATTTTGCTTGACTAAAATCTTCATTACTAACCACTTTCAGTACACCTTTTGGCAGGAACAGATATTTGAAAATACTATTTGGGATAAATTCTGCCAGTGAAGTCTTTCAGCTTGCAATGGAACAATTTTTTTCTGGCTATCCATGTACTGTTAGTCTTCTTCTTTCGGCTTTTTCCTGGTTAGGGGTCGCCACAGTGGATCACCTGTCCGCTCATGATTGGCAGTGTAGTTTTATGGTGTTGAGTTGCCAGCCCAGCGCCCAACCTTCCACAGAAGGCACCATCCATGTACTATTATAGTAGATGATATTCTGGTAGGAGGCAATGGTAAAATCGAACATGATAGAAACTTCAGGAAAGTTCTAGAATGAGCTTGTAAAGTGAATCTTAAGCTGAATCCTCAAAAATGCCAATTTAGGCTACAAGAATTTACTTATGTTGGCCACTTTTTTACCATTTCAGGATTACGACCAGATCCTTCCAAGCAAACAGCAATTCTTGAGATGCCAGCTCCGGCCAATGTTCAAGCCCTACAATGTTTTCTTGGCATGGTCAACTATCTAGGCAAGTGCATTCCAGATTTGAGCCAACTTTCATCACCATTAAGAGAACTGACATATAAAGATGTAACCTGGTCCAAAGAGCATTTGATGTCCTGAAACAGAGAATTGCCAGTCCACCTACTTTAAGATACTATGATGTTCATAAACCAGTAACTCTTTCTTGTGATGCTTTGAAGTTTGGTCTTGGTGCAGTCATTCTTCAAGAGGGTAGACCAGTAGCCTATGCTTTGAGAACTCTCACCCAAACTGCGATGTAGTATGCTCAGATAGAGAAAAAAACTTTTGGCAATTGTGTTTGCATGTTCGAAGTTTCATGATTTATATTTATGGCTGACCTATTCAAATTAAGGCTGACCACCAAATTCTAATCACTATTTTGGGAAAGCCTATGCACAAAACTCCTGCAAGATTGCAATATATGATGTTGAAATTGCAAAAGTATAATTTCAATCTTGTCTACACAAAAGGCAGACTTCTTTATCTTGCTGATCCTTTATCCAGATTACCCAGAAAAACCACTGAAGAGCATGAGAATGAGAAACTGGATTTTGAAGTCATGGAAGTGAGACATTTTTCTTCCACACATCTTGAAGAGTTTAGAACTCACACAGCTTCAGATCCAATTCTCCAGAAGCTCAACCACTTTATAAGTTGTGGAAGGCTGTGAAAGCAATCTTGTTTACCACTGGAAGTGCAACAATATTTCCCTACAGAGATGAGATTTTGTCTGACAATGCTATCATCATGAAAAAGTGATTCTTCAAAAATCCTTGCAACAAGAGTATATTAACATCTTGCATCGTGGCCACCCAAGAACTGATTCTACCAAAAGAAGGCCGAGAGGACTAGTATTTTGGCCTTCTATGTCAAGAGATATTGAGAGAATACTTTCATCTTGTTCTGTTTTTAATAGTACTAAACTGCATCAGCAGAGAGAACCACTTCAGCTAAACCAGATTCCTGAACTGCCTTGGTCGACAATAGCTTCAGACATTTTCAAGTGGAATGGTCATCATTATTTGGTGTTAGTAGACTCATACAAATTGGTTCGAGACTGACCTACTTCGTAATCTCATGTCCAGTACTGTCATTACTAAGTTGAAGAGACATTTCTCTGTCCATGGTAGTTCACGCAAAGCTATTTCTGACAATGGTGCACAGCTTACAAGTCAGCAATTCAAGATATTTGCTGAAGAGTGGGCTTTTATTCATATAATGAGTAGTCCTGAGTACCCACAGTCAAACAGTGTTGCAGAATTTGCAGTTCAAAGTGCAAAACAGTTGTTAGAGAAGTCAAAATGACAGCACCAATGTTTTTCTGAATGTCCTGAATCTTGGAAATATTCCTTGCAATAACCATCTTGGTTCACCTGCCCAGAGACTTATGTCGAAACAAACCAGAACCACGCTACCAATCAGTAGCAATTTGTTGGTTCCATGTGCTAAGAACAACAAAGCAGTGAAACCTCAACTCCTGAAAAAACGTTTGCCACAGAAGTCCTATTATGATAAGACCAGCAAACTGCTCAATCTATTATAAGAAGGGGAGATAGTGTGGATGCAGACAGCAAAAGGTTTTGATCGGATTGGATTCGTGAAAAGTTTATGCCCAGAGTCGAGATCCTACATTGGGGAATTGCAAGGAGTAGAATTTAGATGGAATTAGAAACATTTCGTACCTGTGACAGCCAGTATTGCAGTGTCTTGCCTGTGATAAAAACTCTAGTTCTCAGAGTGACTTATCCAACGTTCCAGTTCCAGAGGATATTCCAGCAAATATCCCTGTTCCTGAGAATATCCCCAAGAGTCCTAAAGCAGATCATACACCAGTGATTGTCCCTGTTGCTAATCCCATTCCTAACTGCTACATTACAAGATCAGGTCACATTTTCAGACCCTGTTCCAGATACATGGCAACTTGGACATGAATTTAGTTTATTCATTCTTGTATGTATAATTTGCATGCCTATTCAAATGTCATTATCATTGCAAGACAGCTTAGTAAAGAGAGAGGATGTAGCTCAGAGTGTGTGTGTACCTTTAAGAAATTTTCCAGTGAGCTAGCATGTGTATATAAATACTGAGCACTCGCAAGCAAGACTGCCATTTTGTAGTGATCTGCAGAGGTGTAAGCATGTATGTATGTTTAGTAGTCAGTCAGTTAGTTTGTTTATATTTTATGTTGTTGCTATCAATCCTGATGTGTTTGTATGCAATAAAGTATATAAACAAACACCCGAGCCTCTTCATCTTATCTAGCTACACAAGACGAGTGAAAGCTATGACTTATTGGACCTGGATGCCCTGCCCTTACTTATGAGTTGAGTGACATAGAATGATTTTCTTACTACTGTGGCCATAGGTTGGTCAAAGGTCAGATGACTGTCTATGTATGTTCCCTGATCCCTGACTCTTAGGGGGTGTCTTATCGATGGAAAAACTATCCTGGGTGGCAGTTTTCCCAAAAGGCACTATAATTCATTTCTTGACATTGAGTTTTAATCTGTGACTTTGGCAACATTCATTTGTCTGTGTTAGACCATCTTGTAAGATGTTTCTGTCATGGGGAGATTCTGTGGCAGCACCCAATTTGCAGTTGTCTGTTAACTTGGTCAGCCAAAGGTCCTTGACATTAGCCTTTACCTCTCAGACGTAGATGCCAAATAGGAGTAGTCCCAGCACAGAGCCATGAGTTACCCTTCTGATGACTGGTCTCTTAGTGGAGGTGGTATTACAAATCCCAACTTACTTGGTCCTATCTGTGAACCAGCTGGCAATCCAACAGTTATGTAGGGGTTTATGCCCAGTTTGGTGAGTTTGTCAATTATATCTGAATGGGGTATTGTATCAAATGCCTTAGCCAGGTAAAGGAAGGTGGTATGCACACTTTGCCCCTCATCCATTACCTTAATGACTTTCTCAAAGAAGTCTGCTAGGTTTTATAGGCATGACCTTACCTTGAAAAAGCCAAACTGGGTTGGGTCCAGTATCTGAAGGTTGCTTATCTCTTTGTTGATCATTAACATGATAATTTGTTCCATGGCTTTGCATATTAGACTAGACAGACTAATGGGGCTGTAGTTTCCAGAGTCAGTTGATGGTCCATCCTTGTGGAATGGTATAATCTTTGCAGTCCTCCATTCTCATGGTACAAAGCATTTTTAAGGTTATAGTTGAAAAGTGACTAAAGTGATCCTGATGGGTCATGATTCAAACTATTTAGGAGGCATCCCAGGAAATTACTGGGGCCCATTGAGGCTGTGTTTTTGGCCTTAGCAAACACCTCCAGGACTTGTTTCATGCTAAAGGTTGAGAGGGGTATTTTGTTTCAGGAGGCACGGAGGAGTGGGGTGTGACATCCGCACTCTGGGCCAGTAATAAAGGAGCCTGAATCCTCACCACTAGCACTGGAGAGGGATTTTCACTTGGAACAAAAATGGATACACTCAGTATTTCCAGATGCAGCTCTCTGCATCAAGCACAATTTCCCTTAAGAGCACACAGGAAACACACTCAGTCCAGGGTCTGGGTTTCACCCTCTACCCAAATTCCAAATAAGTCTCCCCACTGGCACAGCTGTAGTGTTGAGTCCTCAGCCAAGTTTCCAAGCCAAGACCTCCAGCACCCTTTCTGTGAAACCAGTGCTTCGTGTTCTAGCTGACACACACATACTTTAAGATTTGTTTTTCACACACACACACCTGGGAAAGGCTGGCACAGATTTACTAGCTATGCCCCCTTCTGTCCAGACTATGAAGTAGTTACACTACCACTAGTTACCCCAAAGCCAACTAGTCTAAGGCTCTTACAAGGGTACCCAATTATACTGAGTGAAATTAATACAAATGATAGTGTTTGGCCAATGCAGTAAGGCTTCTAGGAGTGGCGTCAGTGTCACCAAATATAGAAGTCCTCTCAAAGTTTAAAATATTCTCTAAAGGAACAGCCACAATGGAAAGTTTAAATATATTTAATAATAAGTAATAAAAGAACATGAAAATACTAAATATCTATTTACAATGAACACCAGAGTTTCAATCACAGGAAATATTAAAAATAACAGAGGTGGACAGGTTCACACAGTTACAGAAAAACAATACTTAACTAATCTCAGTATATTTTCCTAACTGATCTAAAGAATTATTATTCTCTGGTTACTTACTAGAGCAAGGCAAGATGAAGTAGATGAGGGGTCCTTCCTTGTCAGGTTACAAAAACAGACTTCTCTGACACATCAGTCTCACCTAGTATTAAACATTATTTTTAGTGATGGATTACAGAATGACATCATATACATCTGGTCATCTGACTTCTGGTTTCCATGCTCCCCCCCCCCTTGGCTAGAAGCTGTCAGGATTTAGCACATAGGTGTCAGTAATACACACACAGAGCCTTGCTAAGATCTGATGCAGCTCCTGGAAGTCATAAAACAATTTCAAACCTCCACTCTTCCAGAGTAGCAATTAGTTCACCCCAATGACAATGCAGGAAACTTTCTAGTACAGACTTTTTATCTCTGGCTGCATTGAGAACTGTAAGATACAATCTTTATGGTCTAAGCCAGGTAATTTAATTTCAAACTATTTTCAAAGTTTTTCTTCTCTTCCAGTATTCTCTGTTACCAAGCAGCTTTAAAAATACATTTTTCAAAGCAAGCATCTGTGCAGATCAGTTTGATATACAAATGAGATATTTCTTTACAAAATTCCAGCTAGCTGTGTTGGCATATTTTACACATCCACTGCCCCACTTCCCCTGGCATAGCTAACAATACATCACATTGTCACATCTCTTCCCCTTTGAAGACTCAAGATAGTTTTTCAAGTGACCCTTGAGAAACATTGCTTGAGAGGAATGAGCCTATCTGGGATTACATTAATCGATACCCTGTCTTGAGATCACATCTGCCTTGCCATTGCTGAACCCACTACAGTGCTGCACTGTCATATCATATGCCTGTAACCTTAGGTTCCACCATAGTAACTTGGCATTTTGCTGGCTGGCCTGCTGTAGCCATATATCCCCCTCAGACTCCTCCTGCCTCCTACTGCAACTACATAGCACCTGGACCTCCCTATCTGGGTAAGGTTTCATCATGTTAACATGGTACAATTTGGTCCCCTGCTACCTGCCTAACAGTTCTACCATGTAGTTAACATCACTGACCTTCTTTACAACTTTGAAGGGTCCCCCCCAAGCTGCCTGCACCTTATTGCATCTGACAGGAATGAAAACCATAACCTGCTGACCCACGGCATATTCTTGGGCTTGAGAATTCTTGTCATACCAGACCTTTTGATGCTGTTGGGCTCCTGCCATGTTCTCCTGGGCCAAGCCCCTGAACTCCCTAAGCCTTGTCCTGAGGTTCAGGACATATGCCACAACAGACTCCTAGTGGGATTCACACTCACTCTCCCACTCATCACAAATCAAATCTAAAGGCCCCTTCACCTTTTGCCCATACAGCAACTTCAAGGGTGAAAAACCTATCAATTTCTGGGGTACCTGTCTGTATGCAAACAGCATATGGGGCAAATATTTGTCCCACTCTCTCTCAAACTGGTCTGCAAATGCCTGTAGCATGGTCTTCAGTGTAGAGTTTAGCCTCTCTACAAGACCATTAGGCTGGAGATTTGTGGGGATGTTTTTAGGTGCTTCACCCAACAGCGCTTCCACAGACAAGCCAGCAGGTCTGACATGAAACTGGCACCTCTGTCAGTCAGTATTTCTCTCGGGGAAACCTACCTTGCTGAAAATCTGTAACAAAGTATTTGTCACCTGCTTTGCCTTGATGGAGGACAGGGCCACTGCCTCAGGCTATCTGGTGGCATAATCTATTACCACCAGGATATATTTTTTCCCTGTGGAACTTGGGGTAGTCAGAGGCCCCACAGTATCCACAGCTACCCTCTGAAATGGCTCCTTAATCACAGGCAAAGGCATCAAAGGAGCCTTGAACTTGTCTCCTTTCTTACCTACTTTTTGGCACTGCTCACAGGTCCTGCAGTACCCTGTTACATCCCTTGCAATCCCAGGCCAATAAAAGTTCTACATAATATGTCTCTTGGTATGCTTTATGCCCATATGACCTGTGAAAGAAATGTCATGGGCAATGGCTAGAAGTGCCAGACAGTAAGGTCTAGCCACTACCAACTGCTGTATTACCTCATCCTCTAGCCCTCCCTGAGGGGTCCACTCTCTATATAGTAACTCTTTGTTCCACTATACAGACTCCCCTTTTCCTTGAGAGTCAGTTGCCTCCCTAGCTATCTTCCTCAAGCCTGTCAGTGTAGGGTCCTAGAGCTGAGCCTGTCTCAACTCTGTCTTTGTAACTCTTCCCAGCTCTCCTTTCACAAGACGTCTGATATCCTCTGAAAGTGGTGCCTCACTGTTAGCCTGGGTACTACCACTCACCTCTGCCCTTGCAGTCAATCTGTCCAAGGGTACATCAGTACATACCAGCAGCTGTGACTCATCTTCAGGTTCACTACTAAGGGTAGCTTCCTCCCTGAAATATCCACCTCACCAGCCGTGTCTTCAGGTGTTGTGTCTGTCTGGATCTCCCCCAGGCTACCAGCCCCACATGCCTGTCTTCAAGCCTGACTGCATGTCACTACATGTACACAAGGCACTGTATTATCAAAATTGTCCCCTATCAGGGCATCTACATGGATATCCTCAAACACACCTACTTGCTTGTTTCATTTTCCACCCTCCCAGTCAAAGTGAAACCTGGCTAAAGGCATTTGGAATGGGGTCCCTCCTAAAGCTCTGACTGGAGTGGACTGCCCAAGTAAGTACTGCTCCTCTTTAACCACTGCAGGCTTCACAGTGGTTATGACAGATGCTGTGTCTGTCTTAGCAGCGGCCTGTTATCCATCCAGTATGATAGGATATAACCTCTGGTAATAATTTGGTACCTCTTTTATCTACAGACAGCTTACCACTGGCATACTGCTATTCCCACTTGCTGGCTCCCCCACTTTTTGTTCCCCCACCTTGCCTCTGAGGACATCTATATGATACATGGCCCCACCCTTGATCCTGGCCATGTACCTGAACTAGTGGCTTCCTCTGTTACTGGCGGACTCTGTAGGGGTAGTTTGGCTGCCCACCATGGGTTCCCTTAGATCCATGTGCAGCACTGGGTATCCCCTTCCTGTGCAGTGATGCCCTGCATGCTAAGTAGAGATACACCTTTTTCCTCAGCTCATCTGCAGAGTTACACTTGTGGTCTGCCAACCAGATTTTCATGTCCTCAGGCAAGGTGCTAAGGGCTTGTTCCCTTACCAATATGTCTGCCAGTCCATCAAAAGTGGTGACCTAACACCCACTCACCCACCTCTGAAAATAAGTGCTTAACTCTGCAATATAATGAGGCACATTTTCATCTGCCTTGCATCTGTGCTCACAAAACCTTTTTCCTATAAACTTCAGTTGTTAACTTAAAACACTCTAAAAGACAATTTTTAACAGTACTATAATTCAAGCAATCAGTATCAGACAATTTAAAAATATCAGTTACAGCTTTACCATGGAGTAAGGGGGTCAGGAACTGTAACCAGAGCCCTTGGTCAACATTATACTATTTACATACCCTTTCAAACATATGAATGAAACTATCAAAATTACCCCCCTCTGTAAATTGTGAAAGAAATTTACTGACCTTTGTTGCTTCTAGGGTTCGGTTGCTTCCTTCCCCATTACCTCCATGACCCTGGCGAAGAGTCACCATCTCCTTTTCATGTTGCCACTGCCTATATTTCTCCTCAGCTTCCAGGTATTTCAGTCTCTCTGCTGCTTCTATTTCCAAACGTTTGGCCTTCAGTTCAAGTCTCTTTAACTCCAGATGGATTTTTAAGTCCTCTGTGGAAAGGTTGAACTGTCCATTTTCTGAGAGTTGTACCTCCCCAAGGCTAGTCTGATTGTTCTCCTGGTTGCTGGTCTGTGATGCAGCTGTGACTAATGCTGCAGACCTTTTGTTGAGGGAACAAGCCCTTAGCACTTTGCTTGAGGACATGAGGATCTGGTTGGCAGATAGGGAATGCAGGACCACAGAGTAGTTAGGGGAAAAAGGGAAACCTACACCTAGCAAGCAGGGTATCACTGCATAAGAAAGGGAACCCATGGTGGGCAGACTAAACTGCCCCAAAAGAGTCCGCCAGTAGCAGGGGAAGCCACTAGTCCAGGTACATGTCCAGGACCAAGGATTAAATGTTTTAAATGCAACCAGTGAGGCCATGTAGCATATAGATGTCCACAAAGGCAAGGTGGGAACAAAAGGTGGGAGAGCCAGTAAGTAGGAATGACAGAATGCCAGCAATAAGTTGTCTGGAGACAACAAGGGTACCAATCTATTAGAAGCAGTTATGTCCTATCTTAGTAGATGGGAAACAGGCCACTACTAAGAGAGACACAGCCTCTGATCTAACCATTGTTAAGCCTGCAATGGCTAAAGAGGAGCAGTACTTGCTTGGGCAGTCCACTCCAGTCAGAGCAGATGTCCTGATAGGGAATGATTGTGATAATGCAGTACCTTGTGTGCATGCAGTGACATGCACTCAGGCTTGGAGACAAGCACGTGGGTCTGGTAGCCTGGGGGGATGCAGATAGACTGCAGACTTGAATCCAGGACTGGTGTGGTGGTTACTTCAGGCAGGGAGCTATCTTGTAGCAGTGAGACTAAAGGTGAGCCACAGCTGCTTGTGGGTACTAATGTTCCCTTGGACAGAGTGACTGCAAGGGCAGAGGTGAGTAGTAGTACCCAGGCTGACAGTGAGGCACCACTGTCAGAGGATGCCAGACTTTCTGTGGAAGGGGAGCTGGAAAGGGTTATAAAGAGAGAGTTGAGACAGGCATAGCTCTCAGACCATACATTACAAGGCCTGAGGGAGGTAGCCAATGAGGCACCTGATTCTCAAGGGAAGGGTGAATCTGTATACTGGGACAAAGGGTTACTGTATAGGGAGTGGACCCTGAGGGAGGGCTAGAGGGTGAGAGAATGCAGCAGTTGGCAGTAGCCAGAGCCTACCATCTGGCACTTCTAGCCATAGCCCATGACATTCCCTTTGCAGGTCATATGGGCATAAAGTATATATTATGCAGAACTTTTATTGGCCTAGGATTTCCAGAGAAGTAACAGGGTACTGCAGGACCTGTGAGCAGTGCCAAAAAGTAGGCAAGGTATGGGACAAAGTCAGAGCGCCTTTGATGCCTTCGCCTGTGTTTGAGGAGCCATTTCAGAGGGTTGCTATGGATGTTGTGGGGCCTCTGAGTACCCTAAGTTCCACATGGAAGAAGTATATCCTCATGGTAGTAGATTATGCTACCACATACTCTGATGTGGTGGCCCTATCCTCCACTGAGGCAGAAAAGATGGAAAATGCTTTGTTAGAGATTTTCAGCAGGATAGGTTTCCCCAAAGAAATACTGACTGACAGATGTGCCAATTTCATGTCAAACGTGCTGGCTTGTCTGTAGAAGCACTGTGGGGTGAAGCACCTAAAGACCACCCCTTACCATTCCCAGACTAATGGTCTGGTGGAGAGGTTAAACTCTACACTAAAAACCATGCTACAGGCATTTGAACACCAGTTTAAGAGGGAGTAGAACAACTGTTTGCCCCATCTATTGTTTGCTTACAGAGAGGTGCCTCAGGAATCCACAGGTTTTTCACCCTTTCAGTTGCTGTATGGGCATAGGTTGAGGGGACCTGTAGATTGAATTCAGGATGAGTGGGAGGGTGTGTGTGAATCCCACAGGTAGTCTGTTGTGGCATATGTCCTAAACCTAAGGACAAGGCTCAGGGAACTCATGGGCTTGGCCCAGGAGAACCTGGCAGAGGCCCAACATCAGAAAAAGGTCTGGTATGACAGGAATGCTCGAGCTAGAGAGTATGCTGTAGGGCAGCAGGTAATGGGTTTCATTCCTGTCAGATACAACAAGCTGCAGGCAGTATGGCAGGGACCCTTCAAAGTGGTAAGGAAGGTCAGTGATGTTAACTACATGGTAAAACTGATAGGCAGTAGGCAGAGGCACAAACTGTATCATGTTAACATGATGAAACCTTACCATGATAGGGAGGCCCTGGTGCTAATTATTTGCAGTACAAGGCAGGAGGAATCTGAGGGAGATCTATGACTACAGGAAGCCAGTCAAATCCCAAATTAGGGTTGCAGGCATATGATAGGACAGTGCAACACTGTACTGGGGTCAGCAATGCCAAGGCAGCTGGAATCTCAAGACAGGGTGTGGGATAGTGTATTCCCAGATAGGCTCACCTTCTCAAGCAACATTTCTCAAGGGTCACTTGAAAAACTATATTAAGTTTTTTTTTTGGGGGGGGAGAAATGTCACAAGAGAAAATACTGTCAGCCTAGCTGTCGGAATTTTGTGAATAATTGTATGTCATTTGTGAATATTTATATGCTTTATATAGAAGTGTGACAGAGGGAGATACTGCCAGCACAGCTGTTTGGAATTTTGTTAATGGTTATGTGTCATTTGTGAATATCAACATAATGTATATGCTTGTGTTACAAATGAATTAGAACTGTATGTCATATAAGATGCTTTGTACAGATGTGTGCTGAAGAGATATGTTGTAGAGTCCTCAGTTTAAAGGTGTAGCCACAGTGTCCCCTACTGGAAAAGAGCAGAAATGTATATAAACTATTGTAACTGTGTAAATGCATATGTTTTAACAGTGGGAACTGGCACATAGAAGGTTAACTTGCAAAACTTCAGAAAGAATAGTTGAAATTAAAATATTTTATAACCAAGTAATAAAAGAGATGTTATCTTTCAGTTTCAGTGCAACAGGAGACATGATGTCTAGTACTAGAAGTTTTTTTGAATTGTCTTTAAATGTGGAGGAATGCAAATTATTTTACGACTTCCACCATTTGCCAAAATATCTAAGGTCTATGTGTTTTCGCAGGTAGATGCTAAAATCAGTGGCTTTTACCTGGGATAGTCAGATGACAAGAAGTGATGTCATGCTGCAAGTATCCCAGCAGTAATATTTGAAATATTAATTTAAGAACTCTCTGAGAGAGAGAGAGAGAGAGAGACAGTGCATTTTGTACTTGTCTTTGACCTGACAACAGCATCAGCTAAAAGATTAATTCACCACACTTGCCTTGCTGTAATAGTAAGCTAAATAGGGTACAGTAATTTCTCTTAGTTACAGTATAGCTTAGATGTTTATTTATTTGAGACTGTCCTGCCATGTTGTTTTAAATATTTACTGTGATTTTGAACTCTGAAGTAACTGTGATTGTTTACTGAGTATTTTCTTGTTCTTTTATTATTTATTATTAAATATATTTAAACCTTTCAGTTGTGGCTGATCTGTCGAGAGATATTTAATCTCTTAGAGTACTTGCATATCAGTTTGGTGACACTGTGCAGACCACTCCTAAAAGCCTTGGTCAAACTACTATTTGGATTAATAGTAGCATTACACAGTAAGAATGGACACCCTTTGCTAAGTGCCTTAAAGTAGCTAATAAGTAGTGGCTGTTGGCAGTGAAAACTACCTTATAGTCTTGGCAGAAGGGGGCATAGCTAGTAAACATGAGCCAACTTTCCCCAGGTGAATGTGTGTGTGTATATAAATCAAACCTCAAAGTGTGTGTGTGTCAGCTACTTGGGCAGGGACATGAAGCACTGGTTAGACAGAGAGGGTGCTGAAGGTCTTGGCTTGGCCAATCAGCTGAGATCTCAATGTTATAGCTGTGCCAGTGGGGAGTCTTATTGAGGATCAGAAGAAAGAGGAAGAAGCCAGCCCCGGACTGACTGTGGTCTCTGTGTGCTCTTAATGGAAATTCCACTTTACTGTGTGTGTACTTGTCATCCTCCCAGTGTGTATGTCCCCCACTGTTGCCAGTGGTGAGGACTGAGGCTCCTTGATTACTGAGCCAGTGCTGGGGTGTCACAATGTAAATAAGATATTATTTTATAAGAGGTTAGTGGACAAAAATTTTATGATATGGGATGGAGATTTGAGCACTTTATTTGTACAATTCATGACATCTACTTTATATATTTTAAAGTTGAAAATCTGTTTTTCTGGTAATGAGATAAATTCCCTAGATATTAATTCATCTAAGCTGCAAGATAGTAACCTGAATACCTCTGCATGTAAAAAGGATGCAAAGAACACCTTGTTCCACAGAACTAGTTGTGAAGCCCCTGCACTGGCCCAGTAATCAAAGAGCTTCAGTCCTCACCACTAGCACCAGTGAGGGACATGCACATTGGGAGATGACAAGTACACACACAGTAAAGTGCAATTTCCCTTAAGAACATGCAGAGATCACAGTCAGTGTGGGGCTGGGTTCTCCATCTCTCTCCAGATCCCCAATAAGACTCCCCACTGGCACAGCTATAGGGTTACGATCTCAGATGAGTGGTCAAGCCAAAACTGCTAGCACCCTTTCTGTCCAACCAATGCTTCATGTCCCTGCCCAAGTAGCTGACACACACACACACACACACTTTGAGATTTGATTTATATATAACTACACAGACACTCCTGGTGAAAGCTGACACAGGTTTACTAACTATGCCCTCTTCTTCCAGACTATAAGGTAGTAATCACTGTCACTAATCCTCCTTACTTATCAGCTGCTATAAGGCCCTTCCCTAAGGATGACCAATTTTACTGTGTAATGTCACTATTATCCAAATGGTAAGTGTGACCAACAGCAAGGCTATTTAAGAGTGGCCTGTACAGTGTCACCAAATGCATATGCAAGTACTTTAAGAGCTTAAATATTTCTAAACAAACCAGTAACAATTAAAATGTTTAAATATATTTAATAATAAATAATAAAAGAATAAGACAATACTCGATAACTCAATATAGTGACAACAGAGTTCAGAATCACTGGAAATACTTTAAAACAACATTGAAGGACAGTCTCACATAAATACAGAAAACATCTAAACTAATATTTGCTATATTCCTATCTATATCTATATTTAAAAGATACTATGGCCTAAATGACTTTCTTACAGAGCAAGACAAGTGCTGATGAGAGGATGTTGTCAGATCCAAAGACAAATACATAATACACAGACTCACTCTCTAAGATAGTTCTTAAATTACTATCAAACATTTCTGCTGGGTTATCTCAGATTGCATCATTCTTTGTCACTTCTGCCTTCAGTTCCCAGGCTAACAGAAACTTAAAATTTAGCACCTCTGTGTCAAAAATACATATCCCCCAGAAGTCTGCCTGGCACTGGAAGTCGTAAAACAGTTAAACACTTTTACCTTTGAAACCTGTAATTATCTCTGTTTCCAGACAATAGAAAGAATTTCTAGCTGCAGACATTCTGTCTTCTAACTGAGATAAGCACCATCGTAAACAATTCACTTATTTTCTTAGAGTTTGCAAGTTAACTCTGTTCTTTTCCAGTACAGTACACTGTGGTTACATTTTTGAAGCTCAGTACAGAACATACAGTTCAACACACACTTCTGCACCAGCAGTTTAATACACACATAACATGTAGTTCTCTTACATTTGTAAGACAGGCCTATGTCTTTGTCTTTTGGCTTTTCCCAGTTAAGGGTTGCCACAGCGGAACTCCAGTCTTCTAATGACTGGCAGCGGATGTTTATGGTGCCGAGTTGCCAGCCCGATGCCCAACCTTCAAAGAAGGCACACCCATTCACGCACGCACATACCTGCATGTCTTTATATGTCACTCGACCACGGGGAGGACATGCAGACTCCACACAGAAGGGACTCCAGCCGAGAATCGAACAAGAGAACATCTTACTGTGCGTCAACAATGCTAACCACTGTACCACCAAGATAGGCCTATGGATAATATTAATATTTACAAATGACATATGATTATTTACAAAATTCGAGATAGCTGGGCTGGCAGCATTTTGGTTTGTCACACTAGTATACATCCTCCTTTCATGTTTTTTAATATATTGAAGGGTCAAATGATGAGGGTGGTGCAACTGAATATGAATGATGATATAAAGAAAGGACAATTGAATGAAATAGTGGCAGAGTTTGAGTCTAGGGTTAAAAACATAAAGATCTGGATAGACAATATACATGTGTTCTACAAGAACTACGTAAGAGAAATAAACACGTAAATTAAGATAGAATTGAAATGGGGGTAGAACAAGGTATAGAAAAAAAAACAGCAGCTAGATATATTCTTACTTATAAAAAACAGACAAACCAAATCAAATAGAGGACATTATGAATAAACATTGGCATATACTAGGGGAACTGGAAAATTTTGAATCTAGGAAATGTTTAAAGGAGATAGCTCGGTTAAAGGAAGGCCCCCCCCCCAATCTGAAAAATAAATTGTGTTATAATGAGCAAAAGATGTATTTTAGAGATATAGAAATTGGCCATAAGAAAGGCACATTACCATATTGTAGATGTTCTTTTTTTAAATATATAAAGAAAGGGGTTACAAATATTTTTACACATCCAGTTACAAATAAGAAATAAGTTTGCAATGTAATTGCCGCCTGTAATACTAAGAATGTTGTTTATCTTGTATAATCTGTCACCTTTAAGGTGTTCTATGTTGGTAAAACAAATTCTAAATTAAAAGCTAGGATCTGTAGTCATATATCAGAAATAAGGAAACTGGTTCAAACTTCTACTTTATTTACCCACATTGAATCTAAAGGAGAAGAACATAGGGAACTTGCAGACTTTGGATCCAACCCAGTTTGCAATACACTCAGGTATCATCCGAAAAACTCATCAGCTTGAATGTAAACCCATACATCACAAGATGGGTTGCAAACTGGCTAGCGACAGAACCCACAGGGTCAGAGTTGCTGGCCAAAATGCATAGTCATCATACCTTCGGAAAAACAAGGTTACCCCTAGCTACCATATAGGTGACAATCCACTGAGCACAGAAAAAGCCCAGGGATCTGGGTGTACTCACTCATTAGACCTATGATTGAGTACAATGCCCCGTTTGAAATATATCTGACCAGACACCTGATGCAGCTGGTGAGGCCCCCAAAGTTCCTCACCAAAAGGATAAAGGGTCTCAAAAATATGTCTTATGCTGAAAGAACTCCAGCTTTATTCAGTTATGCTGTGGAACAAAAATCTTGACCAATGGATTTGTGTGTCACTGTGACAGACAGACAGAAAAAAATGAAAATTTATTTTTTTTTATTCTAAAGGGGGTGGCGAAAGCCATATACTATGGGGCTAGGCTTATAAATGCCCTTGGGCAGATAGCCTAGTATGAACCTATGAACCTATGAACCTATGAACCTATGAACATCATTTTAAATTTACTGTGTTACAAGTAATACAAGTAATATATTTGTCAGCTCAAGGTGGCGATATTGTAACTAAGAAAATGCGGATTATAAAGTGCTAAATTAATTTAATGAAGATGTATATCCTTGTTTAAATGAAGCAGTTAGTACAAAACCAGTACTCAAGTTATTACAGCAGAAATGTAATTGATGCCATGTCTTTAAAGTTTAATTTGATTGGTGTCATGTGATGTTATAATTCTTTAAATTGTTGTGATTTGTGTTTTTGACTTGAAGCGTTTTATGTGACAGCAGAAAGCTTGTCATAACATAAATTAAATTTATTCTGTGTTTATCTGAGCCTGCTTTTTCTTTTTTTTTTGATATTTAGGAAAAAGAGGAGTGGCTAGTAGGCTTGTCAGGTGTGACACTTGTAAAAGTGAGGAAGTAAAAAAGGCCGCCGTCTGAGTTGTGTAGATCAGTGTGTATATTGTACCTAATCAGCCACTGTAGTCAGAGACATGCATATAAGTTACTGAGCACATGAGATCATTGCCATTTTGTGTAGTCAGAGTGAGTGCAAGCTTGAATGGAGATGCATATGTGAGTATGTTAGAAATCATCAGTCAGTGAGTAAACATATGAAGTTCGAAGTATATGTTCTAGTTACAGCTCCTGATGTGTTTATGTACAATACATTGGTCTAATTCACATCACTGAAAACTCAAAATACTGAAATTCATTTGAATGAGACTACAATACCTAATTTTCAAAATACTGAGAACTCATTTGACTGAGCTTCATTTTACTGAAAGCTTACAATGTTGAATTTCAAAATATCAAATTTTAAGCCATAGACATGACATGAATTTCCCTTCACCTGTGAATTGCTTAACATAACAAAAAATACACAAATCTGTGAATACCAAATATTTCATCACAAATAACATTACCATTCACAAAACCTAGGTTCAAAATACCAAATAAACTGTGGAAATATCACCAATTCCTCTCACCAGATTAAAACTATATAAGAAAAAATGCACACTTACAACCCCAATGACTAACTCTTTCCAAAAAATAAAAACTACTTACTTACGTTATTAACAGAAACCGGATGATATAAAACCAAACTAGGCGATGGGCTACACCCTAACACCTTCCAATGTGGGGGGCTGTGCCCCCGACACCCCCCAAACTATATATACTAACTCTGAGATCATACTACAGTGGGGAAAAGGGCATATACCTTTTAGTTACCATAGTACTCTACACACTGCCATTTGTTATTTTGAAATTCAGCATTGTAAGCTTTCAGTATAATGAATTTTCAGTATTTTGATAATTAGGGGTTGTGGTCTCAGTCAACTGAATTTCAGTATTTTGAGTTTTCAGTCATGTGAAATAGACCCACAGTAAATGATTTGAAGCTATCTTGTGCCTCAGTGTCTCATTTGAATAGACGAGACGTGACATGGTATCAGAATGGGATCCGAAGTTGAAGCAGCTCGCAAACCATGAGGCATGCAATTAGAAGTGGGGCAATATAGAGGAGTGAACTTGCAAACAGGTCAGCAGTTATTCAAAGGTACTTAAATTCATTTTAAATGATTTTCAGTCTCCAAACATGTGGGATTCAAAATGTTCAAAACAATTTCCAAGATATTTAAAATGTCCGAAATTGCAACATGATGATTAAAGTGTTTGAAATAATCTCAGAAGTGTTTAAAATGTTTGAAAAGGCTAAAATATCTGAATTTGTTTGAATGTATGACTTTTTTGCAGTAACTAAAAATTTTCAAAGCGTCTGGAGTGCTCGAGGTGTTTGCAATGTTAAAGCATTTTCGGAGAGATTGTTGTGCATTTGGGCATAATTATAAGTACCAGGTCTGCACTTATGTTTAAAATAAATTTGTTGTTATAGCAGAGGGATATCACAAACGTGAACAGCTGGTATTTGATGATAATATTGCTGAGAACTGGTGAGTGTTTGAGCAAGAATATGATGTTTTCCTACAGGCTGCATTTTCTGATAAAGATACATGTACAAAAGCATTTATACTTCTCAATTTAGCTGGCTCAGAAACCATTGTGCAAGAACATTCATTAATGTATGTGCCTGCTGTGTATGTAAAGGATGGGGAGAACTGCCATATTGTGATATAGGTTGAAATGCAGGAAGACCCTGAGTGCTTAAAACATAAATTTAGAGAAATGTGTAACCTTCAAATGAATATTGCAATGGAAAGGCACACATTTACATAAGAAATCAAAAGCCTGGTGAAACTGATGCAGCATATATTAGACTTAAGAAATAAAGCAAATGCATGCAGATTTGGTGACCTAAGAGATGAGTTGATAAAAGACCGTCTTGTACGTGGTGTTGATACAGTGAGAAAAAGTTTGCTTTGAGATAATGAATTAATATTGAGCAAAGCCATACAGATTTGTCAAATATATGAGGTGAATGAAAAGTATACAAGTATGCTCACAAATGAGAAAAGCATATTTGCAGTGTCTACTAGTGCAAATGTTACCCATGGTGGTGGTGCTGTGGTTGTTAACTGTCGCAATTGTGGGGACAGTCATGACCTTAAAGGGGAATAGTGTTTAGCTTTGGGACAGTAATGTCACAAATGTAAAAAGTGAAATCATTTCAAAAGGCTTTGCAAGTCTAAAGTGTTGCAGGCATATTAAAAGAGGGCATCCAAAAAAGCAAATAAATCAGATAGAGACTGTAGTAAACTCCGAGAGCTTTGAGCAAACTTTCTGTGTTGATGGTGTCTCCGTGGTCGATGAAACAGTTAATACAATAGACTATCAGTTGTCAGTAAAAAGTGAAATATTTTGTACTGTACAAATTAATGGGAAACCTGTAGAGCTTAAAGTAGCCACTGGATCCAAGTGCAATGCTATGTCAGCACAAATGTTTGCTAAAGTAAAATCTGGTGAGAAACTTGATACAGCAGTGTGTGCAAAGCTAGTTGCTTATGGTGCTGAAGAGATTCAAACCGATGGTGCAGTAGTCCTTTCATGCCCTTCTGCTGGAAACAGCTATGACTTGTTTTATGTAGTCAAAAGACATGTGTAGTCACTGTTAGGCCTCAAAGACAGTCTGAGAATGAGATTGATTTCATTTAATAAAGAGGTCCACCATATAAGTCTGAATAACAATGAAAGTTCTACCAGAATATTTTGAGTGAATATGCTGATATTTTCAAAGACAAGCTTGGTAATCTTCCAGTCACATATTACATGAAGTTAAACCATGAAGTAATTCCAGTTGTCAGACTAGCATGGAAGATTCCAGTAGCAATGCAGAGTAAATTAAAAGCAGAACTAGATAAAATGATGTTTTAGGTGTCCTTACTCTAGCAGGAGAACAGACTGAATAGGTATCCTCCATGGTTGTAGCTCATAAGAAAAGCTTAGATGATATTTGATTATGTATTGATCCAAGAGATGTAAGCAAAACACTTGTGTCCTCATCATCTGATGCTTACAGTAGAAGAGGTAGCTGCCGTCATGCCAAATTCCACTGTTTTCTCAGTCTTAGATGCAAAAAGTTCTTTTTTGGAAAATTTTGCTGGCTCACAAATCTTCATTATTAGCTACATTTAGTACACCATTTGGTAGATACAGATTTTTGAAAATGCCGGTTGGAATCAATGCTGTCAGTTAAGACTTTCAGCATGCCATGGAACAAATTTTTTCTGGTTATCCATGTGCTATTATAGTAGACGACATTATTATTAGAGGCAATGTTGAAGACGAACATGACAGATCTCAGGAAAGTTCTAGACTGTGCATGTGCAGTAAATCTTAAATTGAATCCACAGAAATGTAAATTCAAACTGAAAGAAGTTACTTATGTGGGTCATTTGTTTATCACTTCTCGCTTGGATCCATCTAAGCAAGCAGCAATTCTCGAAATGCCAGTTCCAGAGAATGTCACAACTTTACCATGTTTTCTAGGTATGGCCAAATATTTAGGAAACTCTATCCCAGACTTGAGTGAACTTACTGATCCTGGTTGTAACAATACCAAAGATCATTTGATAGCCTGAAGGAGAAAATTGCCAGTCCACACACACTGAAGCATCACAAGAGAAGAGTTACAGGTCTGTGAACATAATAATATCTCAAAGTATGGCCTTGGTGCAGCATGTCTTCAAGAAACCATACCAGTAGCCTATGCATCAAGAATTTTAACCGAAACTGAGATGCATTATGCACAGAGAAAGAACTTTTGGCAGTAGTATTCGTATGTTTGAAGTTCAGTTTTAAAAAAGCCAGTACATACAGCTCCAGCACATTTACAATACATGATGTTAAAATTGCAACAGTACAATTTTATTCTTGTATACAAAAAGGGCAAACACTTGTACCTTGCTGATGCTTTTTCATGCGCACCCAGACAAATGACAGGCAGCATGAGAATGAAACAGCAGCCTTTAAAGTCATGGAAGTCAGAAAATTTTCGTCATCACACCTTGATGAACTAAGAAGTCACACAGCTTCAGACCCAGTTCTCCAGAAGCTGAAAAATGTTATCAGTCATGGATGGCCAACATGACAAACCAGTTTACCAATTTTAATCACCGAGATAAACTCATAATGGAAGATGGAATCATTATGAAAGGTCCAAATGGTAATTCCTAAAGCATTACAACAGGAATACATCAAAATTTTGCATCATGGTCACCCAGGTACTGATTCAACCAAAAGAAAGGGAAGAGGCATTATATTTTGGGCTTCTCTGTCCAACAATATAGAGAAGGAAACTCAAGCATGTTCAGTTTACAACAGCAGCAAACCGCAGCAACAAAAAGAACCACTTCAGCTACACCAGATTCCTGAATTACCATTGTCAACAGTTGCCATGGATATTTTTGAATGGAATGGTGAACATTATTTAGTGTTAGTAGACTCTTACTCAAATTGATTTGAAATTGACCTACTTCCTAACTTAACATCCAACACTGTCATTGCCAATTTAAAGCGACATTTTTCTGTCCATGGTAGTCTGCACAAAGTCATGTCTGACAATGGTGCACAGTTTACAAGTCACCAGTTCACAATATTTGCTGAGTCTTGGGACTTTGTCCATTTTACTAGCAGTCCTGAGTATCCACAGTCCAATGGATTAGCTGACCGTGCAGTTCAGAGTGCAAAATGTGTGTTGGAGAAATCCAAGAGAGATGGTAGTGATGTTTTCCTTAACTTAATCTCAGAAACATTCCTCGAGACAACTTGCTAGGTTCACCTGCTCAGAGATTAATTTCCAGCCAGACTAGAACAGCTTTACCAATCAGTAAACAGTTGTTAGTATCAAACGTAAAGAACAACATAGTCGAGGTTCAACTTTTGAGAAAACATCAGTCACAAAATTTGTACTATGATAAGACCAGTAAACCCCCTTTGACCATTAGTACAAACAGAAGTTGTGAGAATGCAAACATTTAAAGGATACGACCGAGTGGGAATCATGAAGAATATTTGTGAACAACCAAGATCTCACATCATACAATCTGAAGGAATGGATTTCAGAAGGAAATGAAGACGTGTTACCTGTGTCCAAACCAGTGACCCAGCAGATTGAGTATACCAATGACTAATTCGCAGAGTGACCTTACACTTGTTCAAATTCAAAAGGACAGTGTGCTTCCTGCAAATAATTTTGACATAATTCCTGATGTTCCAGTTGTGAAAGAATCCCCAGTTACTTTCCCTGTTGCTAAACCCAGTCAGAATTTCTATGTTACCCGATCAGTTAGAATTTCCAGACCGAATTCTAAATACACAGTGACTTGGACTTGAACTCAGTTTTGTTTATTAAGATGTTGATATGTTGTCTAGCTCTCAAAATGTTTTTCTTCTCCTATTTGCATGTCAAGCAAAATTAGATGGAGGATGTAGATAAGTGTGTATATTGTACCTAGTCAGCCACCGTAGTCAGAGAGCACATGCTTGCAAGTTACTGAGCACATGCAAGATCAGTGCCATTTTGTATAGTCATTCAGAGTGAGTGCAAGCTTGAATGGAAATGCATATGTGAGTGTGTTAGAAGTAATCACTCAGTCAGTAAACATATGATGTTCCCAGTATATGTTCTGGTTATAGCTCCTGATATGTTTATGTACAGTAAACTTGTAACCATCTCATGCCTCATTGTCTCATTTGAATACACAAGAAATGCAACAAGTTGCACTGACATAGTGTTGAAATGAGTTGCCTTGTGAAAGACTTGTTTGTGTGCCACAAATACAGCTACTTAGATCATGATTTGTAAGGCATGATACAATAAACTTTGGATCATAAATGATAGTCATCAATTAAATTGAAAAAAAAGTTGTGTGTCAGCATATGTGTGTGTGTGTGTGTGTGTGTGTGTGTGTGTGTGTGTGTGTGTGTGTGTGTGTGTGTATGAACTATAAAATAAGTAGCATACTAAATATTATGCATGAGTTACTACATAAAAGTAGTCCCGTCAGAACTAAGCAGTTAGAGTGAAGACATCAGCAGCAGATGTATTTCTAAGATTACCTTGAGGAAACTGAAATCAAACACTATAATTGGTCTGCATCCGACTTCCAACATTTGGATAGAGAACCCAGAAGTAGCTATTAAAAGGATAGTGAAAAATGACTTGTATTATGAGTGCAGACTATAGACGGTTGAACCTTTACAGCAGGACAAGATTACCCAGTAGTAAATAATTTCTCTCTTTTAACTGCTGCCCTTGCTGAACTCTGTATCCCTTTTAAAATAGAGTAACTGCATAAAATTATAAGCTACCATATTTATGAATACTGTATCTATAATGAGACGAGCAACTGCCATTATAAGAATATTGCCCTTACAAGCCTAGCCAAGAGTTTATCCAAAAAAAAAAAAAAAAAAGAAACCTCAGTCAGCACCTGTCACCCCTGTTAATGAGGGACAAAGGTTGACACATTTATGGTTTCCCATCCACTCATCAAGGTTGCATTTGAAGAGGGTCAGTGAGGTACTCTGTTTGACATGTATGGGAAGTCCGTTCTATTTGCATATAATTCCACTACTGATTTCTTTCTCCATGTTTATGTGTATACACTATACAACTGCCACTTCTCATACTGAAATACAGAGTGTCAGTGTTAGAATGTCATTGTCAATGTTCAATTGAATTATCACAATCCACCCAGAAAGACAGCGAAGGACTCCAGCAGCACAATTCGAACACTTTTAATGATAAATACAGACAACCACTCCACATTAACGCTGTTAAGAAGTACTGCGTTTTCGTCCTCTCAGTAAATAGGACTTCATCAGATAATAAGCATACATTAATTAACACTTTATATATAATTAAACATTCAAAATCATCCTATCCTGACCAGTGCATTTATAATTATCAAATCAGGCTGCTGTAGCTCATGAATATTAAGATACAAGTCAAATAAAACAATTATTTGTTCCTAAACTAAGCAATACATTATTTTGATTGTAAATGTTGACTTTAAAAACATGCATTCTTTTATTATTCAATTTATATTTGTTTCACATGTTAAAACATCAATAATACATGTATATATGTTATAAATAAATAAATAAATAAAAACAAATAACAAACTATTCCTATTGTTTTTGAGTTCATCCCAAATGGTGATACTGCCACCTTCTGACCAAATTGTTAATACCAAGGGAATTAAATTTCTGCAGCTCTTAATTTCAATACTGGAGCTAAAGAAATGTGTTCATTTAATCCTGGTATTTTTGTGGCATCCAATTTTATTTGCCACCATAGCTCCTTGTATTCCAGCCACTCCTCCCATAAACCTCCTCTTAATTCCCTTTTAACTTGTTCTACTACAAAGAATAAAAATTTCGCTCCTTCACATTCTCTAGTGTGTTTGAATAACGCGTTGGTCTCCTTTTCTTTTGAAATTTCGTAATTATGTTCGTAAATTCTCCTCCTCAGAACACGTTCCGTCTTGCCTATGTAAAATGAACTGCATTTGTTACATAAAGCTAAATATATAACTCCCCTTGTTTCACAATTATAGTAGCCTTTACTTTTGATGATTTTCCACCTACTATTTATCTTTATCTCACTCATGTTCATCATATATGAACATTGATTACAATGGCCACATTTAAAGCTTCCTATTTTTTTTTTGTCTATCATTTAGGCCTTTAGCATAATCTGTGCTGTTACATTTACTATTAGATTCTAAAATCTTTTTCATGTTCCATGAATTTTTGTATACTACTTTTGGAGATATTTTATTTATATTTTCTATATCCGATAAGGTTGAAAATTTGGTTCATTCCTTCCTAAATAGTTCCTTTATCTTAATATTGGAGATGTTATACTCCATGACCAAACTTTGTTCGTAATTCATACCAATTTCTGCATGCTTGAAAGTATCGTTCAAAGCATTACTCGTCATTACACCCTTAATGGGTTGAAATTTAGATGTTCTACCCATTTCTACCTCACTTCTTATGGTCCTAACAAATTCCTTGGGGTAACCCCTTTCTTGAAACATTTTTTCAAGTATATTACATTCCACCACAAAATCCTCATTACAACTAGTCATTCGGCTACCCCTCACAAATTGTCCCTTAACGATGTTCCTTTTACAATGTGAGGGATGTGCACTATCAAAATGAAGAAAAGAGTTACAATAGGTTTTCTTCCTATAAATTTTAGTTTCAAAATCTTGATTATTCTTGTATATTTCAATATCCAAATAACAAAGACTATCCTTTGAGGTAGTATAGGTGAATTTCAAAAAACTAGTGTTACTGATGTAATCAAAAAATGCTTTAAATTTATCCAACCCACCTATCCAAAAGATGACAATATCGTCCAAGAATTGACGATATAAAGACCAACAGTCTTTGTATTCTGAGTCCAATATACAGTCCTCCTCCCATTTTGCTAATACCAAATTGGCATAAGTGGGTGCACAGGCTGCACCCATTGATATGCCTTTTGCTTGTTGGTAATATTCTCCATTGAATATAAGAAAATTGCATTTTAGGACTGTATCTATTAATCTCATAATAATCACCTTATCTATGTGGGTCAATTTCTTATCTTTGTATATCATATCTTCAAACATTCTCAATCCTTCTCCATATGGTATACATGGGAAGAGGTTGATCACGTCTATAGTAACGAAGATTAAATTCTCACAAAATAAGTCTGGGGTTACACACCTTAATAAATCCCAAGAATCCTTTAATATATATTTATTCTCAGCACATAAGTGTTTTACCTTAAAATCCACAAATTTAGCTATCGGAAGTGTTTTGGATCCCTCCGCTGAGACAATAGGTCTCAGTGGTGGGTCTTCCATGTTTTTGTGGATTTTTGGTATACCGAATATAGTAGGCGTTCTTGGTTTGGTCACGTATAAAAATTCAAATGTCTTTCTATCTATTATTCCTTCAAATAGCATGTCATTTAATAAACTGTCAATTTTATGATATGCTAAATTCAATTCATTCAGGGAAACAACAACATATTTAGATGTATCCCTCAATATGCAGTTCATTTTACCTTCGTATAATATGTTGTCCATAATCACCACCCCACCACCCTTGTCAGGTTTCATGATTCTCACTTCACAATTCTTCTTTAATTAATTTAATATCTGATTTTCATTTTTAGTCAAGTTAAATTCTGAATGACTTTCATCATACACCTTCCGTATTTCGTTTTCCAATACAATTTCCAAATTTCTAATTTGAGGGTGTAAAGGGGGATTGTATGTGGTCCTACGAACCAGAGCCGAGTTCTGAGGAGGAAGACTAATCTTTGCATTCTGGGAAAACAAAACTTCTAAATGGCTTTTCCTAAGAAATAATACAATCAAAATAATGTATTGCTTAGTTTAGGAACAAATAATTGTTTTTTTTTTACTTGTATCTTAATATTCATGAGCTACAGCAGCCTGATTTAATAATTATAAATGCACTGGTCAGGATAGGATGATTTTGAATGTTTAATTATATATAAAGTGTTAATTAATGTATGCTTATTATCTGATGAAGTCCTATTTACTGAGAGGACGAAAACGCAGTACTTCTTAACAGTGTTAATGTGGAGTGGTTGTCTGTGATTATCATTAAAAGTGTTCGAATTGTGCTGCTGGAGTCCTTTGCTGTCTTTCTGGGTGGATTGTGATTATTTTTGAGTACTTTTGACTTTGATTCGTAGTGTTTCAATTGAATTATATTGTACTGGAGCTTTTCTCCCCTGCACTAAAAGTGGGTCCTGAGCCCAGTCAGACTTTCTCAGTAAAAAAAAGCAATAAAAATAAAATAAAAATAAATAAAACAATCTAGGGAAGATAAGCAGCTGCTCTGGCCTGCATGGCTGTGAGTTTAATTAGGGCTAAATTGTGCACATTTCAGAAAGAGGAACAGTGTTTGTGACTCTAGACAAGAAGCTACACATGGCCTTCTGCATGACGGCTCATAATAAAGTGAGAGCTCTGTTAAAAAGGCATTGTTGGAGGTTTTTGACTTGTGATTGAGAAGGGAGATTATCATCATTGCTTAGGGTTACACTTTGATTGTACAGTGACTTCTTCAGTTTGATAAAAGCAGCAAATATAAATCAGCATTTTATAAATGGGTCATCAGCCACTTCTTAAAAGTCAATAGATGGAAGGCACTTGTTTTCAGTGATAACCAAGGATCTTAGATGTAAAGTAATTTGCTTAGTTTCACAGTGTGCAAGTCAAGGTTATAACAATATACTCAAGTCTGCATTACAAAGTGTATTTGCATTATTGAAAGGTTTGTGAAGGTGAAGATTTATAAAATGATACACCTGAAAAGTAATCTTTATCGTACAGTAGAAGGCTGCACTCACTTCATGGGGAAGAAAGTGACATAGCTGGACTGCTGATTTGTTTCATACCCCACCATCACCACCACTGTGATTTATTTTCTAACCTTATTATTTATTCTGACTGTGAAATTAGGTTCTATTAGATAGTAGCTGGACTCATTGTTCATGATAGAATGAGGAGCTGGTCATTTCTAGATGATTCTGGAGTGCAGTCAGAGCCCTTCCAGGCCGAGGACTCATTTTCATTGGCTTTGAAACCTATTGAAAATGCTTAACAGGCACATCCTACTAAAGGTGTATCAGGAATAGCCGATACTGTTGCTGGGAATATGAAAGTCTGTTGTCCTCTCAAAAGCTTGCTAGCACTATGCCCATTAGTGGAATGCATTTATAAAATAGCTGGATAGATGGAATGATGAATTGCCATAATTTGCCATGTTGGAGACACTTCTTGCATTTATGATGCCAACAGTTCTAGACATGTCATGAAGACAGTGGGTTTGCATCATAAATCTTGAATTATTCACATCCCCATTTATTGTTTCCTAAAATGCTAGGTAGCTAGAGCTTTAGCAGAACAGTTTTCATCACAGATTTTTGCAATTTTGATTCCATGTGTGCTAACATAAAGCCTTTGTGATTTGACTGGAGTATTGCCTATTTCTGACATCTGTTCACCTAGTAATATCTGCCTTTCTACTAATGTAGTCCAATATGATAGATACCCCACCCTTAAAAAATGGTGCTGAGAGCTTTCCTCTTTATGTTTAATATAAGATCAGATGCTCTCTTTTACAGATTCACAGGCAAATACTAGGTTTATCAGTCTGTAGTCTATTACAAGCCTAGTCAATAACCATAGGTCAGAATTAAACCTTGTACCTTGCATCTCTGAGGTTAACACCTTAGTCATTACACCAGTCCCTCTTTCTCTGGAGATTTACTGTGAAATACATAGATGAATGTCTTGCAGGAAATTTTTAGTAATATTAAAATCTTTGCACTGTCTACAAAGCTTGTTCTATCTGCAGGGTAGCCATTAGCTTAATCTAACAACTTAAGACAGTTTTTGATGCTACATCAACAGGCTGTTGATTAACTTTTTCAGTTCTGATGAACAGTGTAGTATATCAGCAGACTTAATTTACAGGTTTTGGCATGTTTGATAGATAGTCTTACTTTCCTTTCATTCTGTCAGTATGTTGTTGTATGTAGTCATACGTCTCGACCTGGAAACATCACAAATCTGGACAAAGGCCCATGAAAAATAGGTACAAATCTGTACGCTGATTAACATAAAACTTGCATACATAATTGCATAACCCTGCTCACTCCAATGGAATTGTGGGATACCGACTTTCAAACGCAAACTGAAGAACAGACAACTAAAATATGCCCCCCCCCCAAGTCCCTGTAGTAAATGGTAGTATACATATATATATATATATATATATATATATATATATATATATATATATATATATATATATATATATATATACATACACACATATATATATATATATATTTTTTTTTTTTTTTTGAAATGTGTAGCAATGATGTTCACTGGGAAGGGAGAATATGATGAACTTGATGACTTGCAGTATGTGGGTTTTCTGGTAAAAGTAGGGCATTTACTGGTAGGCAATATTCTAATCTTAGCAAAAGAATATTACAGTTTGCTAGGACCTCCAAAAGTCATTCTCCATGGCCTACTGCTAATCAGTGGCATAGCTGGATTTTGTGTTGCCAGGGGCTGTCTTTGAGTTTGCCGCCCTTCCCCCCTCACAGAATCATGGTCAAATGGGGTCCCACCGTACACAGCCCTTCCCCCTGAAGACATTCCAGTGTCACATTGCTTGGCTATTTCACCTCATTTACCATAAACACTGTAATGTGCATACTGCTTTCCATCTACAGTGATTATTTGAATTTCATTTAAAACTTTTATTTTACATTTTATAGCACAAACACTAATATACATCTGCTAAACAAAGCAATGCAGCCTCACAGCGAAAATAGACTTAGCATTGAAACTTCTCTGCCCTTGAAATTCACATTCATTGAAACAGCATTGAAACCCACAGCCAAAGAAAATATATTTTGCCAGTGTCAGATAAAGATTAACTTTGGGCTGTTTTCAAATCATAGGTCCCTTGAGCACGAAACATATGTGTTCTTTGATACACTTTCCTGATTGTATTAAATTATATTCCTGTATAATACAGCACACTTGTTAGATTGGGTTTTAAATTTATTGCTTTGAACATGTTTTCAGTATGCAATGAAACAAAATGCATTTATTCATTTATTTATTTATTTTACATTTGTTAACCAGGATAGTCCAACTAGATACATGTCCATTTTCAGTGGAGGCCTGGGGAGAAAAGCTCCAAGGAGACAAATTTACAAGACATAAAGACAATTCTTAGATACATATTTCGATTAGGTCCACTAAGGGTATCTATTTGAGAACACCTATAAGTGTTAAGCCATAGACAGATACAGTTATCAATAGGTTTATAAACAACAATAAATTGTGCAAACTAACAAAACATTAGTATCGTTCTTTTGTTGTGGTGTACAATTTTCTGCAGGTGAAACAAGAGACTATTGTTTAAGCCAAAAGTTGCATTAGTATAGGAGTGGTACTGGGATTTGTCTGGTGTGGAGCAGGGACATAGCCATTTGTTGGTTATGTGACTTTTGATACATTTTTTTAAATTTAGGCAGGGAGGTTTCTAGGGCTATGGATGCAGGCAGGGAGTTCCAAGTTTTGGCCACATAAGAAGAGTAAAGGGAGTCACCAGCATGGTTGTGTGTTCTAGTAACTGTTAACAGTAGCTTGTCTGTGGAGAGGAGTTGTCTAGGACAGGAGTATTGTTGGATTATGTTTCTTAATGAAGGTGGTATATTTGGTTGAGAGAGTAGCTTGTGAGTGATGATCAGCTGATTATAGATTAGTAGATTTGGTAGTTCAAGCCAGCCTAATTGCTTTAGGTTATGACAGCCAAATTTGCTAAAAGCAGCTCCTTCAGAACCCATCACTCTCTGATTATAGCAGGTGGTCATTTTGTTGGTTTCTATTTTGGATAGATTGATCAAGATTGGCGATGCATACAGTAGTGTTGAGAGAAGGTGGGTATGAGCAATTGTGGATCTAGCATTATGGGTCAGGAAGGATTTGTGTTTGTAGAGACTACCTAGCTTTTTGTTTGTATTTTTAATAGCCAGATTTATGTGTATATCAAATTTTAGCTTGTTATCAATGGTAATACCTAGAAGTTTTGTATGGGATTCAGGTGAAATAGGGGTACCGTTTTTAGAGTGGATAGTGAAGGAGGTGGTAGGAGCAGTAATTAGTGAGGGATGAAATAGTAGGAGCTTGGATTTTTTGGGGTTAAGTATCAAGCCATTTTCAGTAAGCCAGCTTTAGACTGAGTGAAAATTATCCTGGGGTTTTTGTGTAGATCTGCTAGGGTAGGGGCACTGCATATTATAGTTGAATCGTCTGCATATTGGATAAGGCTTGAACTATTTGCAGCCGAGTGGAGATTATTTGTAAAAACTGAGAACAGCAAGGGGCCCAGTATAGATCCCTGAGGTACCCCAAGAATCACAGGTAAGAGTGGAGACAAGTTATTGTCCCATGGTACTGCCTGTTGCCTATTGCTGAGGTAGGTTTTGAACCAGAAGACTGATAGGTTGTCTAAACCTAGGTTTACAAGGTGGGAGATGAGTTTTTCATGGTTAACCATATCAATTGCCTTTGATGGGTCTAAGAAAAGGGCTGAAGAAATCTTACCATTGTTCCTGTTGTGGTTTATGGTATCTCTGAATGCTAACAGGGCTGTGGTTGTGCTATGACCTGGACGAAACCCGTGTTGTGTTTGAGATATGGGTTCTTGATTAGTAAGGTGGGACATTAATTGATGGTGAATACATTTTTCTAATATTTTAGCAAGTGGGGATAGGATTGCGATTGGTCTGTAGTTTGATATGTCATACGAATTTATAAGGGGTATAATGTAGGCAGTTTTCCAAATCAGGGGTATTGAGCCTTCAGAGATAGATATGTTTATTAGTATAGAGACTGGTATAGCTATTTCAGTTGCTGCCAGTCTTAAGTATTTGTTGGGGAGAGAGTCTGCTCCTAGTGTTGTTGGTTTTAATTGGGAGAGTAGCTTTCTTATGTAAGAGGTTGGGGTGGGTTGTAGCTTAAAAGTGGGACTGTTGTTAGGTGTAGGGTGGTCACTTGTAGTTTTGGCAGTAGGTTGTTTTTGTGCGAGGGCAAGTACGGTTTCAGTAAAGAATGTATTGAATGATTCTGCTATGTTTTCTTTTGTTAAAACTGATGTTGGGGGTGGGGTAGTGGTTTTACCAGGGTGTAGTAACCTGTTTAAACCTGCCCAGAATTTCTTAGGATTGTTCATGAGTTGATTTCGATGGGTAATAAAGTAATTTCTTTTATCTTGCATGTTTCTTGGTTAGATTTCTAATCTGTTGGTATGCTTGCTGCGTTCTTGGGTTCTTGTTGGACCTCCAGGCTGTCCAGGCTCTATTCCTTTCTGTTATTTTTGCCTAGTTTCCCTAGTTAATCATGGAACTGTGTTAGCTTTAACTCTGGTAGTTCTTATAGGGGCATGCTTATTTAATATTTCTAAGAAGATGGAGTTAAAGTGTTTGATGGCTTCATCTAGGGGTAGACCAAAAAACACTGTTGGCCAGCAGATACGTGTAACAGTAAAAAGATGCAATTACTCAATGATTCGCTGATTATACATATCTTTAATAATCAGACCGGTTTCGGCAAAAAAATATATGCCTTCATCAGTGATACACAGCAAAAACATTAGATAGTACTCAATGAATATTTATAAGAGTGCCTAACCAATGAGAGTGAAAAACCCTGCATAATTAATCATGGTTTGTTCCCACAATAGAAAAAGAAAAAAACTTTAAAAAAGACAAATGATAAACACAAATGAATCAGTGTGTCTATGGGTTCACAAACAAATATAACAGATGGGTTATATAAACTGCAAATACTTATATCAATAAAAAATGAATATAAATGGACCAGAAATACCAGCCGCCCATGAATAAACATGTTTCTATCTTTATGCAATCAGTACTTAGGGACTTGCACTTTGAACACAAGGAATACTCTATTCTTGGTCATAATCTATCACCCCAGGAAATATCAGCTTTACAACAATTACGTCATAATCACAACATTGCAATTTTACCAGCTGATAAGGGTGGAGCAGTGGTGGTTCAAGACATGAATTATTATCTTGGTGAGGGTAGATCTCAACTTTCAGACACCAAATGCTATATGCATATGGATATGGACCCTACTCCAGTTTTCAAAAAGGAAATTGATTCCTTTTTACATTTAGCTGAGGAAGAAGGCATCATTAGCAAGACTAGTGTCATGCATCTCACTGTTCAGGATCCACAAAAACAAATTTTGTATCTCCTCCCCAAGATTCATAAATCACTTTCAAAGCCACCGGGTAGACCCATTGTCTCAGGTATTGGTTCCTTGACTGAACCATTATCTGTGTTTTTGACACAGTATCTCAAACCTCTTTTGAATTTAGTTAGGGCCAGATTACAAGATACCACACAATTTTTACAGATTATACAGGAGGCTCAGTTGGAACCCACTTGGCTTATGTGCTCTTTGGATGTTAAGGCATTATACACTAGCATTCCCCATTGGGCTGGACTGCAGGCATTACAATACTGGCTAGACCGATCTGCTCTGTATTCTCCTGGATTTAATACATTATTGATATGTTTGACCAAATATGTATTAAACAAAAATGTCTTCTATTTTCATGGGGAATGCTATTGGCAGCTTCAAGGAACAGCTATGGAAGCCTCCTTTGCTCCAATATATGCCGATTTGTTTATGGCCTTTTTCAAAGAATGTATGATTTATGAACCTTCATACAATATTTATTTGGTGGAAACTGATATCTGGCGGAGATATCTTGATGATTGCTGGATGGTGTGGCGTGCGGATGCCACATATCTACAATAATTTTTGGATTATCTTAATGGCAATATCTGGGGAATTGAATTTACGGTGACATATGATCTACAATCCATCAATTTTCTTGATGTCACTGTTAGCAGAAACATGGATTACACTTTAAACACCAGAACTTTCCGTAAATATCCCCAATATAACACTTTATTGCACGCTTCCAGCATGCATCCACACCACACCATCCGCAACATTCCTAAGTCCCAATTTATGCGGATGAAACGCATCAGTTCCACCAATATGGAATATGAGAAAGCTAGTCTGGATTTGTTCCAGAGATTTGTCAACAGAGGCTATAAACAACTGGACTTAGTTAAGGCTTGGGATTGGTCAACTAGTATGAATAGGGGTACATTATTGCAATATCAGACACAACTCAGGGACTTAAGTGCATCTTCCATAAGATTTGTTACTGCTTATGGTAGAAACCATAATGCAATTCGGAGCATTATTAATAAACATTGGAACATTCTATTGGCCAATGATCAGCTAAGACCAATATTGGGGTCTCAGTGTCAATTCAGTTACAGAAGAGGCAAAACCTTGGGCTCGCTGTTCAGTCACTTTAAACATAAAGAAAGTGGTGGGGCTGTATACCAACAACTTACTATGTCTGGAGACAAACTGCTGGGGACCTTTCCATGTGGACACTGTGGGTCTTGCAAACAAATTTGCAAATCCAAACAATTTTCCAGTCAAAACACCAGCAAAGTATATGATTGCAAGATATTTGGTAATTGTAGCAGCAGTTGGGTGATATATTTGGCCACTTGTCACTGTTCTGCCTTCTATGTTGGCCAAACATCCAGACCATTGAGAACACGTATTAATGAACATAGAAGTGACATTAAGAATAAGAAGGACCATAATGCTCTATTTAGACATACTTTGAAGCATTCACAGGCCCAATATACATTCATGATTATTGATAGAATCACAGGAGATCGGAATAATCCTCAAGGTTGGCATAGCATTCTCAATTACAAAGAAAGGTATTGGATTACCACATTGGGAGCACTTTTCCCACCAGGTTTGAATGATCATTTATAATTAACTTTTTTACTGTTAATTTATATGCTATTACAACTTATTTTTTTATATTTATGTATTCCAGGTTCCTGAGGATACCTTATTTGATGTTGTGTTATCATGAATGCTTACCAATAACCACAAATTTATTGAGAACAAAAGTGTTACGAATTTATTATGGATATTTTGTGATTTCTTTCTTATCATATATTTATTTTTACCTATTATACATTGTTCAGCTCATTACTCTATATTGGAGTATATACATATTTCTGGTCCATTTATATTCATTTTTTATTGATATAAGTATTTGCAGTTTATATAACCCATCGGTTATATTTGTTTGTGAACCCATAGACACACTGATTCATTTGTGTTTATCATTTGTCTTTTTTAAAGTTTTTTTCTTTTTCTATTGTGGGAACAAACCATGATTAATTATGCAGGGTTTTTCACTCTCATTGGTTAGGCACTCTTATAAATATTCACTGAGTACTATCTAATGTTTTTGCTGTGTATCACTGATGAAGGCATATATTCTTTTGCCGAAACCGGTCTGATTATTAAAGATATGTATAATCAGTGAATAATTGAGTAATTGCATCTTTTTACTGTTACACGTATCTGCTGGCCAACAGTGTTTTTTGGTTTGCTCCGGCCGTGCAGTACCTACGTGCATAGCACAGTGTTTTGAATTCATCTAGGGGTAGGTAATACAGTTCAGACCAGTTGTATTGCTTTAGCTCATGTAAGAAGTTAGATGGGTTAAAATGTTCTTTGTTCCTGATTGTTTGAAGTATTGGGGTTTGAGGGTGGTGGGAATTATATTTAAGTAAGAAGGTAGTTTGATGGTCACTTAATGAGTCAGGAAGGGTGCCTACTAAGTAGGAACAAGGTATTTTATTTAGTAAGATCCAGTCTAAAAGTGTTTCTTTTTTACTACTTTTGACTAATCTATTGGGTTGTTTGATTATTTGAGAAAAGGTAAGCAGGTTGATATGATTAGTAGGTGCTTGGGAACAGCATGTGAGCCAGTCAATATTGAAGTCTCCTAATACAATGGTCTCTTGAGGCATGGATTGTGACGGCCATTGAAGTAAAGTTTCCATGGTAGGGGTATTATTGCCTGGAGGGATATAACCTGTTACTAAGTTGATGGTTTTCTTGTTACATATTTTGAGCTTAGTCAAGAGTATTTCTGCATTGTCCAAAGGGGGCATAGGTACCTCAGTCTTAGCTATGGTTAGCTTATTTTTGTAAAGCAGGGCAATGCCACCGCCTTTTTTCTTCAGTCTATCTTGCCTAAGGATACTGTACGCAGGTGGTAGGATCTCTGTATCTTTGGTAGTTGGTTTTAGCCATGTTTCTGTTAAACTGACTATATCTGGGTGATATTGTGAGATTAGAGTATGAAGCTCATGTATTTTATTGTTTATGCTACTGATATTTAGATTTAGGAGGAGTAGACTGTTTGCTGGCCTGATATTAATTTGGGTTAGTTTGGGTAGCTGCTGTGCTTTAGTCAGAGGATTTATATTATAAGGCCCTAGGTTTGGGTGGATATCTCCATCATTTAAGATATTGTTGTTTTTTTGGGGGTTTTTTTGCAATAATTTCACTAGTTTTTGTAGTATTATGTATTTTTGGGTTGCAGTTGATTTGGGGTAGATGTTGATGGGTTTAAGAAGGGTATAGCTTATGGTAGTAGTACTGAATAGGGTAGGGTCTATTGTTAGGGAGTAATTGGGTGGGATGGGTGAGATGTTGGATGTGATTTATGGGTAAGGGGAAAGTTATTTTGTACAGGGTAGTTGTAAGAAGTGGTGTGGTAGGTACATAATAAGAGGAATAGTAGGGTCATTTGCAGAAGGAAAGTGTTCATAATTAAAGAGGATTGCTAATTGACAGGAGTTTGTAGGACTGGTTTGAATGAATGTATGAGGGGTTGGGAGGGATATGATGCATGAACCAATAATGACAAAACTGCCCAATTCAGAACATTTCCATCATAAAAGTCTACTCAAACTTCTACAGTTCACCAGTATCAGTAAATATGCACAATCTCTGCAGAAGTAAAAGTCATCTAAATAATTCCACATTAAAGAGATCTGTAACTAATGAAGAGGTTGCTTCTAGCAAACAACTTTATATTTCATTGTTTCATCTACAAATAAAGTGTCTGTTGCCCTTGAGGAATAAATTGACCATGTTACATTAAAAAAAATTATAAGCTAGTAATATTGCACTAGGGAATGGATGGCAAACTGATAACAGGTTCATAGTTACTAGGTATCTCTGCCCAAGAGGATATTCTCAGGACTGCAGCATCCACCCTCTTTAAAAGTACAGGATCAGCAATCCATCAACATACTGTGGGAGTAGAACCCACAGCCTTTTGCATCAAAAGCAAGTATACTACCTGTTGTGCTACTAGTAACAACACAAACAGAGTTGGCATAGGCAGCACTAAACTTCTCTCCCCCCTTGAAGAACTATGCAGCACAAGAAATTTGGAAAAAGCCAAAATTTATTGGGGGGGGGGGCAAAGGCCCAAAACCAGGGATACATTTTAAACATTGCTCGTATAATCTTAGAAAAGTTGCTAAAATAAAATGTTTTGTGTTACTATGCCTTTCCTGAAAAATAGGAAGACTGAAACTTAAATGGCTATCATTATTTAGTGAATTCAGTTCTCACTGATTTGCCAGAAAACCACAAATTTTTAGAGGAACAGACCACAAGTATGAGCGAAACTTTCCAGACGTTCTGTAAAACTTTGGACAGTTGAGAACCGTGGACTTAACTCCTTGAATCACAAGTGGTGGTGGTATGGGTATAGACTTTAGGCTCTTGCTCCTTGTACCTAAGGTACAGGGTTTGAGTCTGAGTAACTCTAACCACCAGTTATACCTAACTGGGGCATTTTATACACACACACACAAGCAATGGAGCACACTTAAGTGCAGATACATACCGCTATTTCAATAAGAAAATCAATGGAGCACACCTAGTACAAATGCAGACTGCCATTTCAGCTTAACAGAATTAAGAACTAAGTATGTGCACATAAGAAAATTAAGAACTAAGTACAGGCCTTATTACCTGGAGGGATATGCTGTGTACTGCCTGACGGACTGGTCCGACTCTGCAGCAAGTTCAATTATGGCTTGGCATTCTGACAGGCTGTCTGCCTCGTGAAGCTGATGTCATTCCGCATGCCCTGCATATGATAACGTCAGGAACAAATTCATCCAAAAAAAACTTAAAAAAAAAAAAAAACTTGGGAAATTCGTAAATTAAATGGGTCACCCCACTACTTTGCCCGCAAAACTGGTATTTACCAAGGAATTTGGTATGGTTGAGAGGTATGTATGTAGTACAGCCTCCAGCTAGCAGAAACACCTACATTTCCCTGTCTCTTGTAATGCAAAATGTTTCTAGATTAGAAATTGTTAGGGTACTGATCTTTAGATCCATGTGCTAATGTCCTGGGTCCTAGTCAGATAAAAGACTGCCTTCAGCTTATCACTGATATTTTTCAATGTTGTTCTACACACTCTCCCAAGGACATTTAGAACATATATGTCTCCATGAATGGATGGGGTAACAAGTCAGAGTAATTAAAGAATTAATTAAAATGTTGGGGGAACATGTCAAAAAGCTGTTTGCTGTCAAGCATATAATACCAAATGATTGGGGTTAATACTGACTATTCCATTGTGTAAGGAGCATTGTAGAAGAAACCTCAGTAATTACAGACCAGGTACTCTCTCACCTATTTAGGGGAAAGTACTTGAAACATTTTTTGAATGCAGGATACTTTTCTCTATAGCAATGGACTGATGAATCGAAATCAGTGTGCATACTCAAAGGGTAAATCATATCAGACTACTCTAGCACACTTTTATGACAATACAATATCAGAGGCAGGTATAGCCAGAGTTACTAAAGCATCTGATATTTTACTATGTACAGCAGAAGACAATGTGATTGTGGACTGGAAGTAGAATAATCAGCTGGATAGACAGTTGACTGATTTAAAGAACACATAAATGGCTGAAGGGATATTGGTCAGTGCAAGGCTAATGTTTACTGGAGTGTCGCAGAGGTTGATGGTTACTTAAATAGTAATGTGACTCTGAAAATGACACAGAGTTTTGTACTCGCACTAAATCAAAGTAGTAGCCCAGAGATAGACTTAAATATGTTGATAACATGGCCAGGGAGGTGAATGACTTGTAATTCAAAATTGGTTTACTATCAAAATGTCGCCGGTAAAAAAAAAAATTATGTTTGTAATACCGACAAAAAAAGTGAAAGTAAAAATGTATATCAGGTCACAATGTCGAATCTGTTGAACAAATTCATCAGATTCAACATTATCGCCGAACAGGTCACGTGATGTCCATCTAGGAGCTCAGGTAAATGAAACTCCTACACCTCACAAGCCCCCTTGCAACCTGCCCACACCCCCTGCTAACTATATATTCCAACTCCGAGATTGCACTACAGTGAGGAAAGGGATGAATGTCCCAAACCACACTGTACCACAATCACTGTGCAGTACATCCAGTTTATATCAGCAAATGCAGTGTGCATTCGCTGATATGAACTTTCGAACACGGAGATGTGCAGCAACATGGAAAATCGAACATCCGTCTTTTGATTTTCGGTCTGCAGAGCATCTCCAGTCGTCATTTTGATAGTAAACCTTTTGAATTTTGGAAGAAAGAATGAAAAGTAACATACACATATTGGGGAAATCAAGTTTGTAGCTTTAATTTCTCCAAATCTTTTGGGTTTTTAATACCATGACAGGAATGGACTCCATTCATAAGTCAAAGTACGATTAAAGTTCATGAAATTAGTTTTGTTTCAGTCTTTGATGTCAGCCAAAAGTGCTCTTCACAGCACCCGCAATGTGCCCAGTAATGATTCCTTCTGCAATTTGTAGGGGGTTACATGTACTGGTAACATATCTAAATACGATTGCAGATTCTTTTTTATAAGACCCGTTGCTCCTACTACTATTGGAACTGTCTGGGTATCTCTCTTCCACATTGTTCTCATTTCTGCCTGCAGATCCTGATATTTTATGACTTTGTGTCTGTCTGTATGTAAGACACTGTAGTCATTGGGTGTAGTGATTTCAATGATCAATGCTACTTTTGTCTTCTTTTCATGGACCACTATATCTGGTTTTCTAACATGTATCCTTTGAACTGTTGGTAATGGGTGATGTAAACATCATCATTTTCTGTGATGCTTTGTGGCTCACGTTTCCAGTGCTTTTCAGCTACATGAATACCATAATGTTTGCACAATCCCCAGTGCCACAGTCTTGCCACATTATTATGCCTTTCAGTGTACAGTCCGTCTGTCATTAGTATGTCACAACCAGCAACAAGGTGTGCGACTGTTTCCAATTCGGGAAACCTACATTTGTCTGTTTCTCCCACATGTTCAATGGACTTTGTAAACCAGTGTGTATGTAGCCCACTATCTTGGCTGCCAATAGGTTTGTACTATATGGAACAGAAAATGAATCCTGAGGTGATTTTTTTTTTCACCTACTGCGAATCACCTGATGATGTGTGAGGGGCCTGTGCTGAAGAACAATGGAATACTGATATATAACCATGTAGATGTTCTCTGGCTTTGAGACTATTTTCTTAATGCTGTAAAGGACAGTGATCGGATGCCATCTGGGTACTATCTACAGCTCCTGACTTCATATAAGGAGGAGATTTGTGTTGCTGGAGAGAGTCCAGGGAAATAATAATAGTATGCTAAGAGGTACGGAAGAGCTGTTATTTGAGGAGAAAAGGTTCTAATGGCTTTATTTTGAGTTATTTAAAAAAATAAAGTAAAAGAAGAGTGAGGGGAATAATTCAGATGCATAAAGTTATTTTTGAAAACATTTCCAGATTTAACTTGCGTACTAGGCACTGACGTTGTCGTAGTTACTGTTTGGAATGAGACAAGCAGTTAAATTGTAATAGATGCTTCTTTGCTTATCTAAGGCATATGCCTTCACGAACATGTATGTGTCTCTCTTTGTATGCATTTTATGCAATATCAGAAACCCACGTTCACCTTGCTAGTGTACGTTATTTATAAGAATGTGCAGCACAGTAGTGTAGCTCAGACAGAACACACAACAGTGCGGCCTGCTGAGGTGTGTAG